>NC_141792.1:9776201-9951466 GCF_054643075.1 Acanthaster planci
GTTGCCGATGTTGCTGAAGACGTGCTCGAAGGGGATGTTGAGGTCACGGTTCTTGGGGGCGACGATGGTGGTCATGCGGGCAGCCGAGAAGGCGGAGCGGGTCGGGGGATGGGGCACGGCGCTGGCCTCGCTCGACAGCGGCCGGAGGAGGTTGGCCTCCAGCTCGGCAGGGGAGCCTCTCTCCCCGGACCGACCTTGCAAACCGGCAAAACCCGCTAGGCTTGAGCCAGGGCTGCCCTGGGGCCCCATCTCCCCTCGCTGGCCCGCATCCCCCTTGGGGCCGGGGTTGCCCGGAATCCCATTCATGCCGTGGTTACCGGGGATGCCCGGCATACCAGCTGCTCCTGGAGTACCAGGGGGCCCTGGGGGGCCGGGGGGGCCCTGGATGCAGCACGATCCACAGTGTCCCTCAGGGCTTGAAGTTGGACCTTCAGCCGGGTTGATTACCTTAGAAATCGAAGATCGAGTCGCTCCACGTGCTGAGACAACTCCATGTACCACCCCCAACAATACAACAATGCGGATAATCTCCATGTCAAAGTTTCAGTTTATTCAGAATCCTGGTCTGCTATGAATGTGGAGAGGTACTGTGCTAAATCTGAAGTGGGCTCTCAAAGATTGTCCAGCAACTTCCTTTCAGTAGCTTGGTAACTGGAATGCGTCTCTCAGGTTTGTCCCACCCACACGTTTCTTATCAGTGGATGTTATGGCTCCTTTATTGGAGGCCACTTCACAGAATCCAAGATATGAGTTCAGGGAGGGTATCTCTCAATGGTAGTCTCTCGGATGTACCGGCGGACCCAGCGATTTGGTCAGCAAAGTCGTCCTTGGCAGCAGTGAAAAGCCCAGCTCCGAAGTACGCAGGCCGACAGTCTTTGAATCCCTGCAGAAAAGTGGAGAATAAAGAACCTTACTGAAAACATAGGCATCTTTGTGCCATTCACAATTAGCTAGCTGTGAACAATACAGAAATTTGTGCAAGAGCCTCTGCGCCAGTTTCTGTTGGCCACCCACACTGCATGTAGGTTAGCAGGGAGAGTAGGAATGCTGTAGAAGGACAGCGTTAGTTGTTTGCTAATAATGATTCAAGAGAATCATATGTGGGTAATTCCAGAAATTAGGGGTCCATTTTTTTTGTGTCCCTATTACATCTGACATATGATTTTGCAAGTTCAGAACACATTTTCTCATTTCCAAGAGTGATCAATTTATGCAAATTATCTGCCAATAATAATAGTAATAGTAATAATAGTTTGAAACCAATACCGGTGATATTCCTGTGTCAAGTAACAAAGGTCAGATGTAACAGGGACACAAAAGTGTTTCATTTTTGGACCCCAAATTTTCTGGAATTACCTATTTACAAATATTCTAGCCCTGCATGCCCATAAAGCTTAAATTTTCAAGAGACATGTAACATTTTGCGTGTGCCAGTAAAGTGGATGTCCCCGCATCCAGTGCAAGGTTTTCAGCTGTGTCTAGAAAATGTTACAAAGTGCCACTCCCAGCAAGGAGCGGAAAGTGGACTCGGCTCTGGAAACTTGTCAGATTGGGTTTTTTTTCTCCACAGGAAAGACCCTCATCTGTTAAAGTTCAATTGAAACTGTGGTATTTAATTGTGTAAAGTAAATTGTGTGGAATTGAAGATTTCCTGTTCTTTCTCTTTCTTCTTTTTTTTTTCTTTTTTTTTCTACCAATCATGAAGTTTCCCCAAGTGTGAATGAACCTCTCTGGATGGGAGAAAGATTTCCCATTCAGTGATTTCTCTTAATCTGTGAATACTCTGTGTGTCTGGGTAGACATGGCTGGACTTGAGTGACTGACAAGAGTTTGAGTTATGAGTACATGTACATGTGCCTCTCTTGTAGTTTCAATTTGCCAACAATTCTGGCAGGCAAGTCCCGAGTGCCCCCCCTCTTAACTACCCCCACGGGCAAGACATGCCTCTTCATATTCTTTACCCGATTGGCCGTTTTTTGTGGGCCATTGTTCAGGTGTAAGAACCCCAAGCTTCCCTAGGGTGCAATGGAGAATGTTGTGGGGGTATACTTTTTCCCCCAGTGTGGCTGTTAAATTGAGGGAAAGACTTGTCATTCAGCCAGTCTGTCACTTCATACCTGGTTTGTCACTTAAGACCCCAACAATATAACATTCCTACTCATGTTACATAAAAGACTGGGGATTATTTGGGGCTCTTGGGAGGTGGTTTTAATGCCTTTTTTATTTCCTTTTTTTGGGGGGGGCTCATTTGATTTTCGCATTCTAAGATAGCTTCGTTGTTGTGTGTCTTCTCGTCTTTATAGGTATGTACTTACAAATCAAAATTGTGTATTTGACATCAAACCTGAATATCTTGACATCCGTAACCACCCCAAAAGACCAGGAAACAGACACAATTGATATCTTCCCCCCCTCCCAAAAAAAAGCCCGACCACTTCTTGGATCAGTGGGTACAAGGCAGTCTGCTCGTTTTGTGTTCTGTTTTCCCCCAGATCCAACAAATTTTTACGCTTGTGATTTTGAAATGCACATTAAGAAAAATGTTCTGCTCCGATTAAGGTAGGGGTTAGCACCGGTCAGAGCATCAGCTTTCAATGAAGCCCTGACCCTACAGAATGTGTTGTGAAGAGATAGAATGCATGCTCGTCGGGGGTTTGGCACATTAACCACGGTGGACCGATTCAGTGAAAAGCGGACACATTTTCCTATGCCCTCTGCGCAAACAGGAACATTCAGTGACGTGGATGGCTTTGCAAACACATTTGCAAACAACAACAACGAAATTCCCCCCATAGTCCTCTTTTGAAACCCGTTCCATTATTTCTACAACGTCATTCATGCCCCCCACCGAGGGCGCTGCTTTTGATGTCTTAGTTCACGTCACACCCTCGGAAGGGAGAAGGAAACAGAGTGGCTTTTTTATTTCCCCTCTCGCCGTTTTTTAGAGCAACATAGGAGAATCAGACTGAGAACATTGTTATGAAAGGCCACAAAAAGTTTTGGCACTTCGACAAAAGTTTAAGATTATGCTATGTCAGGTCTAGTGTTAATCCCACACGTTATCCGTCTAAAACCCTGCCACAGGTTTTTTCAATTTAATAATGGTTGATTCGCGACCATACAGCCCTAGTACTGATCCTTTACACAGGCCTGGTGATGTCCTGGCTTTATGCACAGTAGCAATGAGCTGTCAGTTCAGCCCTATCAAAAGCCAGGCAGACAGGAAGCAGAATCCATGCTTCAAAGTGCATTTTTTTTCACGCTGAACCTTCAAGAGTTTTCTAGTAAGGCCCTCCAATCATCTTGACACCAATTTCATGAAAGTTGGACATACCGTTCTGACGTAACTCCCGTTTTGCAGAGAAGAAGATGTTTTAATTGTTCTTGTATGTTGATATGCCGGTTGCACAAGTGAGGCTGTGAACAATTGACAGCCTTAACAACAAAACCAGTCACATACTGAATGTATGGCACTCAATTGAAATGTGTTTTCAAGCATGCTCAATTTCAAAAAGACCAGTCCAGAGACTATTCTTTTTGGCCAAATCTTAGGGGGCCCCCTGGGTATGAGAACGTTGAGTAAAACTCTGGCTTTTAGTTAATCATTAAGCTAACTTCTCGGGAAGAGACACCTGTTACCTGTTCTGATATCTGCCATCGACAGCATTCAGTTGCTTGCTTTTCTAACATTAACTACCGCACACCTTTAGCATTTCCCTTACCTTCCACCCCCCCCCCACCTCCATTGTTGCCTCGCCCCATATCCAGTCTGTTTAGGTGACTCTGAATGCTGAAGAATGTCGGATACCTCTTTTGTGTTAAACGGTCACAGACAAGTGAGTCAGTGGCTTTATGGGTGGTCCCGTAAAAACTTCCATGGCCAAAGTTTGTTCAGTGACAATTACGGCTTCACCTCCTGGTTAGGAAAACAAACTGGGCACGGCTGGAAAAAGGATTCGTAAATTGAATTAAGTGCCATGTTTTTCCAGCAGAATATTTCATTGCTCCACATACCAAAGAAGAAAAAAAAAGGAACTTGGATGCCGCTACTGTGGCTGTGCGCGGCACTGCGCGTAGGGTAAAAAATGTAAGAAAAAACAGCAGAGCGCCTTGAAGTTGAAGTCATCTTTGGCAGTGAAATTTAAAATGGAACATGTGCGGGTATGCATCATACAATTTTATCTGCGTGCACACCTATATGCAGCGACCCTCATGGCATACGTAGGTCTTGGTCAAATGCACAGGGAATGTTTTATAACTTTCACACTGCTGAGAAATTATAACTACCGTACTTAATTGTGAAGGTCTTCTCAAACTGCTGTAACAAATCTATGTCATATGGCTTCATGTACTACATTTTGTCGCCTTGAAATGCGTATTGATTTTTCACCTCTTTTGGTGTGGGGGGCTGAGCAGCACGTTCATCGAAATTCCTTTTACGAAGTGAGAGAATACTGAAAAATTTGGGTCCTTTTTCCAGTTTTATTTCGGCTCTTCGGCTAATTTTACACTCCAAATCTCTCAACCATTTGCCTTGGCTCCCTGAGCAGTAAGTTACAGGTTATTAAGTCTGAAACTTAAACTGCTTTGCAATTTACACCAGTGCAGAATTTCTCCATTTGTAATATAACTCCTCCAAAATTCACTGGATCGATTCACGAATGGCACTGTGCTCTCCTACAATGATTATCTGGCTCCCTGGTTTCATTCAACCGTGGAATTTCCAGCCATTTAAGACCTTAAAAACTCATTGAAACCCATATGCCAGGCTTCAAGGTGGTTCCAACTTTGACACCTACATGTACATGTAGGCCATTAATCTCAGTAGGCTAATTCCCACAAATAATGTGGAGACCAAGATCGTGGAGTTTATAGCCGGAAGCAGCGTGGTACTTCTTTTCCAACAGTCAGTCTTTAAGTTGATTCTGAGGTTAATACATGTGGTAATTATATCCTTGAATTGAATTTCCAACTGGAAAACAGCACAGATCTCGAGAGTTGTACCATATTTTCTGCTGTTTTATGGAGCACTAAAAGTGATACTTACAATCGAATAATAACCATTTTGGGAACACTCTAAATCTGTCCAGTTTGGGTAATATTCTTCATAAATGGACCTGGCACACAATTCCCAATCACCCAAATCAGATAGCTTTTGACAGAGTTCAAAGTGGAACACGCCAGTTGAAACATAAGCCAAACGTTGAAGCTCTCATGCTGTCATAAACATGCCCAGTGTAATTTTGGTTCATGGTTTTGCATTTGTAGCAACATTTTATACCCACTTTTTTTCACGGAAACTTGAGCAGAATGCAAAAAAGATTGAAACACTGCTGTGATACAAATCATCAAACCCTGTGTGGACCAACACCTCAAGCCAAGTACACAAACAGTTGACTTTGGACCTGAAAACTCTGTCGTTTCCCCTCAGGCAACAGGTATTTTCAAAGCCGCCTTTGACCGGGCATGCCTGTTCACACCTCAGTGACAGCACTAAATCTTGACAGATATGGGCCCGCTTGACCCCCCTTGATCTCATCTGACCTGAAAAAGAAACTTGCCCGTCAATTAAACAGCCAGTCAAAAAGACCTAGTCTAACCCTGTTGACATCTCTGGCTCCAAGTGTAGCCACTTCGCCGGCTTCACTGTAGTGTGGAAGGACCACTTTTCATTTCAAATCCACCTGTGACTGGTACACCTGGTACATGTTTGTGGTGCAGTTAGTCCACACAGTACAAGTGAACCCCGTCACATCCCCTGACACTGGAAACCCGTGTGGAGGGGAGTCAATTGCCTGAACACCTCCCCCTCCCCTTTGCTGATAAGTTCAGTGCACAGAGATTTCCAATTAACCAACTTCAGTGATTACATAAAACTTAACAGCATGGGTTAGCAGGATATGTAGGCCTACATGGTACTCTGTGACAGTGTTTTAACCGAGTACATTTTCACAATTACAAGCATGGGTGCAGGTATGAGTGTTTCACCACAATGACTTGGGTTTTTTTTTCATATGAGTAATGAGTGCACAAGTGCAAAAAAGAGCTTGAGTATGAGTATGAGTTCCACTACCCTGCCATGTACATGTGTAAATGCTCATTTTTAGGCTCATTTCCTCTTTCGGGCTCATGAGTAATAAACACCTCCCATTCTCCATCCACATGGCCTGTGCTGTGTCTCCAACTTCACATTCATGCTCAAATCACTTGTCATGATCTTCTAAACGATCGGTGTTGTTGGCAACACGTGAGCAGAGGTCGACACCCGTAAAAGCTGACAGATGTTCTACGAGTTATGAGTACGTGTAAAATTTCTCGCGCCTGTACCGGTAGTTAAAAGTGTATCTTGTGACAGGCAGCGGCCACAACACGTACACCCGAAAGTCGGTCAATCTTGATACATGTTTTCAGATTATAATTGATTTCATGCATGTCCTCACGTTGCGAACGCTGCGGCATTGTCCAATTTTGAAATGTGAAGCCAATTTATCACCAGTTTTGAAGGAAATTGCTCGCTGCATACTTGCTCAGCAAGGTTGGTTGTTTTGCAGACACAAGTTCAACCCTCGCTTGATCCAGACTGGACATACTGTCTTGTCCGTCATCAAAGGCTTTTTACTCAATTTGCTATCACCATTCCTGGCATGGCCTCAAAGAAGAGACAAACAGAGTCACTTTACTGCAGGTGTTGACCCCTCGGTTTAATTGGCCTTATAAGGTCATGCCCCAAGTGCCTTCACCGTGAGGGTCGCTGAAAGTATAAGGCCAGGAAAACCTTTTGCTGAAATGGGACGTCATTGTCTTAATGCTTTCGCACATTGTCACAAGTGTCTGTAAGGCTCAGGCTCAGCTGTGAAACTGGTTGCCAGTTAGGCGTCATGGCAGCCTCCCATCCAGTAGCATTTTCCCGGGGCCAGGGCAAGAACCGGAGGGAAAAATAAATTGCCGGGATCATAAAGTCGCCACCTGGTTCAGCACCACAAATAAACCCCTATTTTTCTTGGCATCCCCCTCTGTTATTTTCCCCATAGTTCTCCTCATTTCAACGCTGTTTATTTAGGCCCTCTTGACTCCAAATTGGGGTGACACCCTACCACGCCACCGACAAGCGCCCTGTTTATTTTGTGTTGATCCAGCAGTTGCTTTGATATTAAAGACTTCTGTGCTCTTAACTTGGCGCTACTTGTTCTGATGTTGCAACGGAGAGCAGATGTTCAACTATCAAGCCTCCAGTCAGATTCTTGGTATTGGATGTCATTTCTTGAAGGAACCCTAAGCTCAACCACTTAGTGTACCTATTCAGAAGCTCTGCATGTCATAGGTAGGGGTATATCAGTTGACTCTGGCAAAATTTTGGGCAATTTTCCGGTCAATCTTATTGTCGAAATGAAAGGAATACGGGGTTAGATTAGGTCAGCTAGTGTATGGAGTGGCACTCCGAATCTGTGGGAGGGGGGGGGAATGTGTACAAAGTGTTGGGCCGCAGTGGATACCTGAGGTGTCCACTGAGGTGACTACCCCACAACATGAGGGGTGTTGCACTTACACGTCAGGTTAGGGAACAGTTGCCAAAAGACAGTGGTTACTCCTCCTGCACACACTTTCAGCCAATGAGATTAGCCAATTATGATCATTATTATTATTAGTCATTTCTGGTAATGACAAGCCTGAAGAAACCCGTAGAGAGGAGACAATGAGAAGCAGGTGCAGCTTCAGAGATGGGAGGAAAACCCCAGAGGAATATTTTAGGTAAAACCCACGCAATCGGGGTCTGACTGTGTATAAGGTGCAATAACCGCTCAAGTTCAGAATGTACTGTCCAAAAAAACAAAACTTGTCTCCCAGAAAGTACATGTGTGTTCCTAGCTCCGTGCTTGCAACAATTAGACCTGGTTGCCAAGAAATCAACTTCAAAGTGTCATAGAAATTCTCTCCTTATGGAATTTTTGTTTTTGAGGTCTCTAATTTGATTTCTGTACTTGAGGCTACCACTGTGATGTATGGGCCCATCAAGCCTTGTTGCTGGGTAAGAATATTTGGTCACAGCTTGTAATTAATTTGCCAGGAGGCTGAATTAGGAGTGGCCTTTTTGCCATGGAAACAGCCGTCTGTCAAAAATCTGGAATCAGTGATTAATCGCTCTGGCTCAGTGATATCCTACCACTCAGAAGTTCGGCAATTTTTTCTCTCAAAATATGGCTAAAAGACAGTTGCCAAATTTGTTTAAAAAAAGAACCAACCACGCTACCAGTAACATGTAAAGTACCCAAAATTAAAACCACCTACAAACAGTTCAGAAATCTCTGCATTTTCCTAATACATTATTAGCTACAAAGTAACATATTTCTACACTGTTACCACTCGTAACAATTCCTAAATCGTTTGCAGAAATGACAAACATGAATCACAATTTTTGGTCCATCCTTTGAACACGATTCTTGCAAATTTGCTGATCAAACAGATTACAGATGCTTTTATGTGAATCTGCACGTTCATACGTATTCTACAAAGGTCATCGGAAGGTCGGCCGAAACTTGGCAGATTCTCTCTATTGTTGGGGGGCAGGGATAGGCTCTCCTCATCCCAAAGGCCATGGGATTAAATCAAATAGTTTGCAGTCATCTTGTTTGTGTGACTTTTCAGTGGTATTCCTGCCTTTTTCAGCCCTCCAAAGACCCCTCTATTCTCCTAGCCCACCTAGGCATGGTCTGCGGACCCTGGGGTATTGTCCCCCAACAGGCTCTGTTGACATAATTTTTCATCATAGGTTATTGACCACCCAGGGCTGCCCACAGATAACCTGTCAGGACTGGTTAGAGCATGAGATTTCAAGTGGACCCTGCAAATAGGCTGAACTTGCACAGTTTATACAATTAACCTTCACCATGGTCTTGTCACCATGATCACATTGTCTTTAAAAGGTCATGGCAACATTTCCAATACATGTAGGTCTGTGAAAGCTCACTGAAGGAACAGATAGATGTAAATTTGTAATCGGACATGCAACTTTTTCCTCGGATCAGCTGATTTCCTCATTTTTCACTCCACACTCATGCCACTGAAAATTTAAAATGCTGTACAGATTCTTGTAAAGGTTGGAACGTCCTTGTGTTTTGTCAAAGGCCAAGTGGCATGCCTAGACAATGGAAGGATGAATCGTGGCACATAATGAACCGTACTCTATCGTTCACATAGGAAAGCAAAGCAACTACGGCACAATTTTCAGTAATCCTTTTGACAGTGCAAGAGACTGAATTGTCAGGTACAGCTTAGTACACGAGCCCGTTGCCTGACCAGAGACTGGGGGGGGGGGTTCGTCAAACCAAATAGTGGAACTTGTGGCACTGTGAACACATCTTTTTATACAAAGGCCTGTCACAATGTGCTTTGGAAAACAACATTGAAAAGTTGCATGTCTGTCGCGAACC
Organism: Acanthaster planci; assembly: GCF_054643075.1. Taxonomy (NCBI): domain Eukaryota; kingdom Metazoa; phylum Echinodermata; class Asteroidea; order Valvatida; family Acanthasteridae; genus Acanthaster; species Acanthaster planci. The sequence continues at coordinate 9,785,630 of NC_141792.1, forward strand.
AAAGGTTGCATGGAAGACTTGTACGTTGTAGTTTTCAATATTGAATAAACTTAACAAAAATACATCAATTTCAAACCCTTTGAAATGCCTGAAATGTGGATATTTGCCAAAACTTCTTGACGGTTCATATGACTAGAGATTGATTCATTAATCGTGGTCACCTTGAGCTTGAGAATCAATGTATAAAGGGTGGCTCATATGTCAAATGTTATAGCCCTACTAAAATATATTTGACACACACACAAAAAGACCACTAACAAGTGGAACTCAGAAGCGAGTGGGGGGTTCATTCAAACCCCTCGAAACCCTCCACCCCAGCCTATGGGCCAGGTACAGCCCTGTAATTAAAGTCAACCAGAACGGAATGTGTATGAAAATTTGAGTAAGCTTTCCATATTCCCTAATATTTCAGCAACCTAGAAACCCGGCACTCTCACAAAAAGACCAAGTTCTAATAGTGTATCTTATTTGTCTTTTGACTCGTGAATATGAAGCTTTCCATCGATTTAAAACTGCTAGTGTATATGTAAACTGATGTTTTGTTGCAGTGTTGGAGAAATACATCGTGCATACATGTGTGACACTTTGGAAGAGCTCCTTCAAGTTGATTCAAGTTGATAGAGGGTGAGATCTCAACAACTTTAAACAAATACAGTGACACATGTACAGTCCCTATAGTGCCGTCAGCGGCATCTTGGAGCAAGGACGACAAGAGTAGCAAAATGATGGTGTAGTGATTGGTGTCGACCGTTTCCACTTTGAGAATTGCCCGCTCAAAACATAATTGGACGAAGGCGAAAATACTTTTTTTCCCGAAGCATGTGTGCTATGCGTGCACCATCCGTGCGTAACTTTCCATACATCGAATTACAAAATTGTCATAAACTTCAAGAACCTAACTCTGAACTTGCCGGTGAATTGCTTCCTTGTTTTTTGGGGTTTTTTTTTTCTTTATTTGTGTTCTTTGCATTACAAACAACCATGCACTCGCAAACACATTCTTCTTTTCTTTTTTTGGCCAAGGTGGCAGTCCAAGGTAGCTGTTAATTTGATTCAGCTGGTTTGATTAATAACCATCAGACCCCTGCCAGCTGTTGTAGCGGATGTGCGCTTTTTTTAGTCTCCCGCAAGCAAATTGAATCGCAAACAAAGTGGTCTTTTTTGCATTAACCGGGGGTGGTGTGAATTAGTGGACTTGTGTAGAGCGGCCTGCTGTGCAGAGCGGCCAACTGTGGAGAGTTTATGGTTTGGGCTGCTTCACTATGCTAAGAGTCTTTGACACTGCTTAACCCCACCCCCCACCCTTAACCTCAAGCCCCTCAACTCAGGCGGCCAACCGTAGGTTTTGCCAAGGTTTGGCTGATTCACAATGAACTTCGTCAGTCAACTTTGTTGAGCTGACGATCAAAGGCCCGGTGGGATGTTGCTGGATTTTGTTTGAATGAGGACGGGCAGCGGTCACTCCCTGGAGTGACTGGCTAGTGGTGCTGATAAGTGTGTTGGACGGAGCTGGATTTTGTCGGGTTCTAAGCACTACTACTGTGCAAGTCACCCCTAAACTGCATAGATCCATCCGTACCACATGACTTTAACTTCAGTAGCCTTGACGTAATGGAGTTTCTGCATGTTCTTCTAGTCATGTGCCACCACAGTGACCTGCTTGTGTCTATTGAAATTCGTTAATTGCTTATTTCCACTTTAACAGCTTAGGGGATAAGGGTTTAAAAAAAACACTTGGAGATTACAAGTACTTACAAGATTCTTCAAGTTCGTGGTAAGAGTCATAGCCCAGCTACTGTTGGGTTGGGTTTCTGCTTAGGTTTGCACCCACAGAATACCGGTATGCTATTGAGTTTTTGCACAGGGCTGGAATATGCGTGTGTTCAGGAAGGTTTCTAGCATTCAAAATGCATCAGAAGTTTCATGTGAAGCTGTAAGACTGCTGCCTTTGCCGGATTTGTCTCTGCCAATTTTTTTTTTTTTTAATTTTTGGTCAGGTTGCCGCCACTTCAAACAACAAATGCCAGCAATTAATCATTGATGCCAGCACATTTGCTTTGCCCTCATTTCAACCCCAGACCTACGACTCCAGTTGTAATTGAACAATTGCTATTTTGGGGACCGGGGATGCCGACCAGTGGCCACATCAATGTTTGACAAGAGATAAGGCGTATTGCTGTTTGAACCACATCATGAAAGTTATTACAGCTATTCAAAGGTCACATTCCAGTGGCAAATTCATCCTAGCAAGTTCCATGTAATAGTGTTGATAAATGCCATATTTCTAGAATCTCTGATTGCAATCGCTTTCTGTTTTTAATCAGCCCAACTATTTACAGAAATTTCCGTAATCTTTCTTTTTGCCCACCCATCCTGTTACTACTAAGCGTTTTCTTTCCCAAGTAAATGGCTAAAAAAAGTTTTCAAAGTACAAGTCCAAGCCGACTTGTACGATCAAATTCTCTCCACCTGTCTGAGTACTTCCACGTGGAGTAACCCCGAATTATTATCTCTCCCCTTCAGACGTCATGCTGACTGATCAACTTCAAAGTTGGAGAGCTGTTGCAGGCTTCGATGAAAACAGGGAAAACTGACTTTTTTGCCTTTTTTCCAACCCTTTTTTTTTTTTACATGGTGTGCGGCTAATGTGCAGGGATACATTGTGTGGCCTCCCCTCCCAACACGAGTGTCGCCAGTCACTTCCTCAACTGTGCTATCAGGGGTGTGTTTCAGTTCTCACTGTGGCTGGCATTCACAGACTTTGATAGTTTCCATAACAGATAGTTTCTGTAACGTGGTGTTCACTTTGGCTGCATTACAGTGCCTCTAGTGGCTTAGGTGGCCAGCATCATTGCTTGTCTTGTCTCTGCTCATTTTTTAAATTTTGTTTATCTCTTTTCCTTGCCCTGTCTTTAGACTTTGTTTTATTGCGGTAATTTTTTTTTCTGACATGCAGTATCAATTAGTGCAAAGTTCTGAGAATGTCATGAGAATTCAATCTACCTTTCTCCGTAGAAAAAAAAGAAGTGTTTTGAGCTGCCTGCTTTTTTGAATGATTAATTTTGGTTTCCTGAATGAACTAACTGAAAGAGTCACATTTTTCCAGAGAGCATTGATTATGACATCTATTTTTACATTGGTATTTATAGCTACCTTACCATACAGGTAGCTGAGTCAAAGTCATATGGTTTCATCAGCCTGGGACTTATCCCCTGTTACCGTGGCAACAGATATTCAGTATTCCTGTGTTTCTCCCTCACAGGGAAATGGGGCGGGGGGTGAAGCCTGCTGTTGCTCATGTGGTGTCACGGAAGCGAGAAAAATGAGACAAAGTGGGGGGGGGGATTGATGAGGACTGTTTCCTAGGTGACACCAGGCAACACCTGACCAATGCAGAGCCATGCACACCGTGTTCCGGCTTTCGTCGAGTCAAGGAACAAGACCCGAAACAGGCACTTTGCTTTGCCGCTGATCATGATATCCACAGTTAATGCAAGCTTCCTGCAGTGTCAGGCTGTATGAAGCCCCCAAAATGCCTTCTTGACACCCCTCGAACACCTGGCCCAAACCTTGCTGCTACACCCAGGGGTAAGAAGTTGTTTCAGCTCCCTCTAACGTCCCTACCCTTCACACGTATGGTATGTACCCGTCGGTCCTAGTGAGCCCCCTCCCAAACCTGAGGCAGACACTAATTGGACACTTGTGACATGTAGAACATGTATGCTAATAAGTTTCCACAGTGAGGTAATAGCTCTTAACCAATTTTTTTTTAAAGTTATATGCACCATTGTTCAGTTACTGTAGACATTTCAAGACTTAAAGCTATGGACACTTTGTTTATTAACCCTAACCCTCCTCAATCCTCCAACAGGTGAAGGATTGAGGAAGGTTAGGGTTAAGAATAATGAGAAGTATGTGCACCAGAATTTACGCAGCTGGCTTTATTGAATTTTCTGTAGTGAGATCATTGAGTAGATGTAGGTTCAGATTTGGTTAGATCTCAACCAGTATTCAATGAAGTTGACATTATTCTTATGTTGGGAATACAATTCGGAAGCCGCACACATTCCATTTCCTCCTCAATTTGGGCTCACATTAAGGAAGAACTTCTTGGAGACAGACTTTTCATGTATTAAAGTTGGGCTTTCTTCAGGAACCAGCGTGGAAACATGAATCATGATTCCTAAAGTGGGAATGGCTCGTTTACATAAAAACAGCTTTAAGGGCAGCCTTCGTTCAAAATAGCCACAGCTTTAATTTGTCGCAGTTAAAGAGTGAGTTGTCCCATATTCAGGGGATTTGTTCGTGTGCCTGAATATGCTGGGACTCTTGCGCGGACAATGTACCCACATAACCGTACACATACCTATTTGAAGCATGTTAATTATGACAATGATAAGTTGCACCTTTGGCAAAGTGTCATGATTTGACTGTACATTTCAATATTGAAATTACACATGTACCTGTACTTGCTCGAGAGATGGGAGGCCCGTCACTCTTTATTTGCCTTGTTTTCATCTGTGACTGTGTTCTCATATGAAGGACAGTCCCTAAAAATAGCCCCAAACCCCTTCGGCTCTCCCGATGGGAATTTCTTCTTCTTCTTTTTTTAGCCCGAGGGTCGCACTCGTCTTCCGATTACTTTTTTTAAAATATCTTTCCCCCCCCCGCGGAAGTCACATGAAGCCGGGTGCAGAAATAAACGGACTTCCTCTCCAGTGGAAATGTGGCTCAGCTGCTCAGTACAAAGCCCAGAGGGGCGTTGTCCAAGTAGGTATATGGAAGCAGTATGCCCACAAGGGGGGCCACAGGGACGTGCTAACCCCTTTTTTCATTGTGATGAATTTCATATCTGATGATCCGAGCACAGTCACTTGACAGTCTTATCTTTTCTGCCTGTAACCCACGTCGCAGTTAATTGTGTGCAGAAGTCAGAAACTCTGTTGAAAATCTGTACACACATACATTGTACATGTAGGTGTATCTATGTATTGCCATTCTAGTAAAGAAAAAAATTCGGCATTTCTGACAGCTAATTTTCGGATTAAAATATCTTCTAAATTCTGGAGATTAATCTTCGGTCCGTCTCTCCCCTCTCCCTGGAGAAGAAACATAAGCTGCTGAAGCCCTAGAATTTGTTTCAACGTTGTGTCTTTGCGGCAGTGTTATTCCCACCGAACTTTTGATCAACGGAGAAGCGTCGGGGCAGGTTTTTTTTCTTTGAAAGTCAGGGTGGTGTGATTTCTGACAAGGCAACGTCATGCTTGAGGGATTGTTCCCTCAAAAGACTTCTCCATTGACATTTGAGACTTTCGAAGAGACGTCTTTGTGTGCGTGCCAGAAGCCCCAGGGCTACGTGAATCGCAGCCATTTCCTCTTGCAAATATTAGGTCGAAATGTTTGTCAACTGTTCCCGTCTGGAGAAGTACATGTATACTGTGTAGCCACCAAAAAAACCCGCAGGGCTTGGTGGGGTTCCAGCAGTGGCGAGTTGGGCACGTTCGCCACGCCATGGTGCGTTCATTGTGCAAAGACATGTGGGTGTTCTGGTTGGATGACACGCAGGAGGGAAAAGTTACATCATCTCTGGAACAATACAGTGATGTGTTGTCAGATGCATGTACATGTAGATCAACAACTCACTTCCAAACTTGATTAATCATGCGCGCCGATCACATTCAACTGTGAGAGATGACAGTCGCTCAGTATGTTAACACGGCGCTCGTGTGCACTTTGCGAGTTTGCTGGGTTTCGGCTCCCGAGCCCTGTCATAGAATTGATCAGGACTAACCGCCCTGTTCACTCGTTTGTGAAAGAACTTAAAAGTAGCACGTCTCCTCCTGCAATAGCCTGTCTTCAGCCTGGGCTTTTTGTTTGATAGGTTAGATAACATTTTTTGGTGCACTTTTCCTGCATGCCTGACATGTCACACAGAAATAGTGCAGCCCACTAACACATGTACATACCACTGAGCTGGGAGACAACGTTAGAAAGACAAGCCAACCTTAAAATCAAACTGTCAGTCACCAACAGCGCTGAACATGTGCAAATAATTTCTAAACCGTTGCATAGAAAACTTTTTCACAGACTGATACCCACCTCATCCTTCATTTTACATTGACATTTTACAGTTGGAGGATTGGAAACTACATATGTAGTCTGAGGACTCTGAACTAAAATCCCCCAGTCGGGGGCCATCCTCCACTGCAGGTGATAAAAGCGATGTTTGACTAGACGGTATGAGAAGTCATAGTACAGGTTTATAAATGACGAGGCCAGTATGTACTCACATAAATCTGAAAAAACTTATGGCCCTCACTCAAAAGTAAAACCTGTATTTTGGCCACAAGAGGGTCGGTTCATGCACTAAGCCATTATCCTGAATGAACAGCAGCCGTATTCCCACAGTGAGTCATGAGGCAGTTTCCCAGTTGAAAGAGAACTGCCCACAGCAAATTGGATCAAGAATTTCATGCATCGGGCAGCACCAAATAAATGTCACCTATGAAAATTGGTCTGCCTTCAAATGTCTACTACACCCACTCAGTCAGCCAAAATACATTTACATGTAGGAACGTATGTCATCACGGGCAATTAGCAACCAGTGTTTTTCTGGTCACGGTAATTCAGCGACAAGCCTGTGTTTGGATTTTGGAACATAGTGTTGGTTGTCTGGAAACAATGCCTTTAAAGTGTCCTGAAGTGACATCAGCGTAAAAAAAAATCAGTCAAGGCTATGTGTTCGGCATGATGTGGGTACTCAGTAAACTGCAAAGCCAGATGACCGATTATATTTTGGTGTGTGTGTGTCTCTGTCGTAAGTATTAAGCATTGCTGCATTCGCACTAGTGTCTTGGGAAGACAGGTCTTAAGGCAAGAATTTACGCTTGTGTTCATCTCCACCCCCCAAAAAGCCTGTCCCGCCCCAACTTTTCATCCCCACAAAGCAAGCTCACCTGTATAGGGTATGGACGTGCACTCCTCATGGCTTTGCAACAACTTCTGTATTCTAAACACATTTAAAGTTCTGAAATGGCAACCCTGAAAAACAATATTGTCTAATATCTGCCTTCAAGTCCTTCCCTCAAAGTAGATAGGCACAAAGTGCCCCAAATACTCCTACTCTAAATCTGTGTGAAGATTTTAATTGAAATTAAGCCACGTTCCACAGAGTTTTCGGGAGTATCAGAACTTCAGAAGAGATTGATATATATGTACATTATGTAGAGGCACACAGAACATGGTTCACCATGTGTAAGACAAGAGAGAGCCAAAGAAACCTGCCACTTTAATTCAATTAAATGGACAACCTTTTAGATTCCTAAGGGCTTCAAGAAAAGTCTTGAAGAAAACGAAAAGAGAAAAAAAAGGAGAGGAAATTGAATAGGGAGGATGTTGTCTTGCTGGGTGCATGAGCTCATCTCAGATTGCCAGGCAGGTTTGCATGTCAACCCCTCCAGAGTCATCAGGGGTGAAGACAGAGAAGAGGGGGGCCGGCAAAGCTCCTCATTAGTGGCAATCGCTGCTCTGGAATTTTGACGAGTGTGAGTAGATACTCGGGTATATAATAGTCCAGCTATGAGTAGTTTGAGACGAGCAATTTGATAAATACTGTTTATGTACACATGAGCATGTATAGGCCTTTTCACACTACAGTCTTTCAACCCAGGTTGAACTCAACCCTGGGCGAGCCCATGGCCCTGGGTTGAAAATTGGATTTTTCAACCGTGCATTCAATCCAGCATTGTTTCACACTTGTTTTGTGTGAATTAGGCTTATCAGGGTGAGTTCAACCCGGAAATGAGCACAAGCAATTTTCAACCTGGGTTGAAAATCTAAACCCTGGTCCAGAGCGGGGTTGAGTTCAACCCGGGTTGAAGTCAATCTCGGGGTTGACGCAGGGTTGAAATTTTTCAAGTGTGAATCGCCGCCCGTTTTCAGCCCAGCTTCAACGCTGTGTCAAACCCCAAGATTTCTCTAGTGTGAAAAGGCCTTATGTTGGATTAGTCCTGCATACCTGCGCAATTCAGACAAAGTGTGGGGCCAGTGTTGTACCGGGACATGTAGGGTATAAATGTTACCAGCAGAGTACAGAAATGGGAGCTTTTTAATTTTACCTTAAACTCTGGAGATGACAGTCCTGCTTATGTAGATCCATGTAACTAGTCTATTATTAGTTGAGACTCGGTACATGTTAATGCATAGTTCATTTCAATGCCAAGTCTCCATCTACATGTTAGCTTGCACATGGCACAGCCAGGAAATGCCTATAGTTGGTGTTATCCCTGTTGGCTTTTGTGCTCATCTAAGAAGCCACATCCAGTCAATCAATCAGTGGCAATTCCCTTCAAAGCATAGAGGCTTATCTGTCCTCACCCATCCTTACCTTAATGTGAGCCGGATGAGGAGCAGTGTAAACACTAGTGACTTTGCCAAACTGCCATCCCTACTATGAACAGTACATGTACAAGTGAGGAAAGATTCCCTCAGAAACACTAGCGGTATCTTACCTGTCTTAACATGTACATGGATTTGTGTGAGTGCATTGACAAAACTTTGACTAGAGGTCTCAAATTGTCAGCAGGATACAGTCACAAACCACAGACATTTTGTATTTGTGTGGTTTTTTTTTCATCGTTAGCATACCGTTAACCCATAGTTTGAAAAAACTTTTTATTTTTTTTTTTTAATGTAAAAGAGGAATTTCGTAATTGTCAGAGATGTGGGGAAATCTCTCATACGATTTCTTGCTCACTCATGATTCAGCTTTTCACTTTAGAGTCATAAGAAAAAAACTTTGTTCAACTTCTTCGGGAGGTTGAAAGCATTCCATTTTGCAATGAAGTTTAATTTTTAAGCATCTGAAATGTCCCGACTAAATCAAGTCAGTAGTTTTAAAACCGTCTCAAAGAGTTGAGATGAAGAAAAATCTCACAAAATGGACAATTCCCAGTCAAATCTACCCACAAACTGACAAACTATTTCCCTCCAGAGAGGCGGACCTACCTTCAACCACCAAGCTAATTTCCTGAAATCCTGCTGTAAGAGGAACATTCCCTTGGCCACCTCACAAAAAAAAAACTTTCCAATCGATCCCCAAAGTTTGTCCACTGAGCTAGAGAAATGTTCACAGTTGGCATTTGGATGCAAGATTACCGTCCCAGAGTTCACCACAGTCCAGTCTCGTCTGTGACTGGCTCCCAACCAGCGAGGCACAAAGTTTTGTTAGTGCGCACTTGCCTTTATTGTCACTCATTGGAGTGTAATCGACCAATGAAAAGGGTGCTATCCTAAGTGGCCTTTTTGATAGGGTGTAAAATAGTTTTGTTACTGGGGCCAGAATGGTCAAGTTTACCTCATGGCCTTGAGTTTTTTTTTTTTTTTTTTTTACCACATCTGTTTCTAACTTAAGCTGAGTTAAAGTTTTAGACAAGTCCTTCAAAGTATTTGTGATTGTCACTTGAGTTTCTGCAAAGAAAAGATAATCCTGAGTTGGTTGTAGTCACGTTTTTCGTGTTGTGACAGTCTTACGAGCAACTATGAAGTGGATTCTAGCAACTATGTACATGTACATGTATGATTCGTGAATTACGGTCTTTAGTTTATCAAACTATGTACATGTATGATTCGTGAATTATGGTCTTCAGTTTATCAAACTATGTACATGTATGATTTGTGAATTATGGTCTTTAGTTTATCAAACTATGTACATGTATGATTTGTGAATTATGGTCTTTAGTTTATCAAACTATGTACATGTATGATTTGTGAATTATGGTCTTTAGTTAATCAAATGTTGGGGCTTAATATTCTTTATTACCTCACGCACAAAGGTACATGTCGGCGTAGAACAAATTTGAGCGAGAAAGCAGTTAAACTGTATTCGTGTGGGTGAACATTTAAAACCTAAATACCCTGCAGTATTTTGGCCTGAATTGTTCACATTATCAGTCCCGATCTCCTAAAAACTTGACAGGCACGTAAAGAAACTATATCAGAACAAATGTGAAAGATCAACTCAATCACACGTTTGGTTTTGCTGATGAAATCCTTTGAAGTTCAAGGCTGTGTGCACGAAGAAGTATCCATTATCTACTTGTCTGTCTTGGGAAAAAATGGGCGCTGCGCAAGAACGGCTTGATTGTCACAAAATTGGTGTCAATACGAGCGCAAAGAGTTACGGAGGAAATCTGTAAAGGCTCAGCTCGTAAAAAAAATCAGAAAATAATAGTGAGGGTGGGCGGATTTCACCCCCACCCTGGGCTCTTTCAGGGTTAAGCGAGTGACTGCTGGTCCCGAGTTGGAGTCCCACCCATATAAGATAGTGGAGTACTCATCACAGCATCCCTTAGAAAAAACAAGTGACAAAACATAAGTGTGGTGTTTTGTTTTTTTTTTCAAAAAGGAGGAACACAGAACTCTGTGTACTTGGGACCATCCATCATTAGCCCTGTTTTTAGAAAATGCTGACCTTATCTTGCATTGTTCGTTCAAAAACCTTAGCTGTCGTCTCTTGCAAAAAGATCACTGGAGTAAAGGAGAGGCCTCGTTCATTGCGAACAGGCGAAGCGCGAAACAGCAGCTGGGACTGAATGCCAAAGTTTTCTCTCCAAGTGTTGTAGGCCCTAAGTGATTTATTATTACGCATACTTTTCTATACATTTGGAAAGCAACGCCTGTGATTCTCCGAAGTTTCTTTCTTTCAGGGGTTGAAGAATGCAAGTGGATGCGTGTTGACACCGTGCCGTTTTGGGCATGTGGAAAGTTTTCAATGCTCGTGCCCTTGAACCTACATGTACATGTATAGGTGGTTTATCATTGTATAAGCAAGAAGAGTGTTCAATTTGTACCAATCAACAGCAGCAAGTATGTGGGTCTCTTCTAAACCTCAGGAATTTTTTTTTAACGAATAATGGCGCGTCGCATGAACACTTCAGGCAAACTGAGTTCTTTGGCAGAGACAAGCCAACATAGGCAAGTACATGTATGTATGGCCTACAAGTCTGTGATGCACTTACAAAAATCAAGGAAATTGCCAGTAAATGAAGCTGTAAGGAAATTAATTTCCATTTTTAATTTTTTTTTTTTTTAATTGTAGGAAGAGGTGTCAGTTAAAGCTGGACTGATATCTGGCATCCTCCCTCACCTACCCAGTTGCCCTCCACCTAAACTTATCTGAGATACAGTTAATGAAGTTTGAAAACAACTTCCATTTCCAGTTGCAAAGTTCCCTCCGGGCAAAAGACCCAACATTTTTTTTTTCTTCCCCCTCAGGCAGGGTGTAATTCAAGGGTGAGCCAAGGGTACATATTTATTCCTGGGAGACTGAATGTCTGACGTTTCCAGTGACGGGCACATTGTGCGGCCTTCGGTTTGTGAAGAAAAGAAAGAAAAACATGACGTTTGTTACACAGATATTTCCGAAAATAGAGCCATGACTGTTCTCACAGAGATGAACTACTTCTCAGGGATTTACAATCAACACAAAGAAGTCAGTTATCCGAGTCTGCTGTTTTTTGGGGGGGTTTTTTTGTTTTGTTTTTTCTTCTTCTTTTTTTCTTCAACAAAAACAGCCCAGGAGTGACAGCTATTTATTCCGAGCAGTTTCATCCCCAGCAGGGTGAACTTTCTAGTTCCACAGTTAGCCTTGTGAAGTGGCAGCTGACAGAAGGGAAAAATATGTACACTTTGCACACAGAGACCACCCATTCAAGAACTACTAGCAAATGAAAGAACAAAACGTTGGTTTTGTTCTGGCTTTCATGACCTTGTCCTGTTCGTTAGACTCGGCCAGGTCCGGTTTATTCTCTAGCGGGAAGCTGAACACAATCACAACCTTTTTTCGTGCTGTGAATTCGTAAATGTTTGGTGACGTCAAATTCACTGCACTTTCCCGTTTGCTCTAAGTATGAACTGGCTTATTGGATTCCTTGCTACTTTTGGGTGGTGAGGATGATAAATTACTTCCATGTATATTTGAATCCTCAGTTCGTATTTCTCGGTTCTGTATAAGATGGAAGAAGGCAGGACAATAGTTCTTTGTTACACATGTAAATACATTAATAGGAAAATACTTGAAAATAAAAGATCATTTATTAACAAGGTATACCTAGTACTTATGCATGGGATAGCAATTCAGGGGGATAGCACCTCCAGGTGGATGGTACCTGTCTGTTATCACTCTGAAAAAGGATAGTACTTCTGGATGGGATAGCACTTTTTGATGTACCATGTAGTACTTTAGTCTAAATGGGACAGTTCTCTTAATGAGAGGGATAGAACTTATACATGGCACTGTTCAATTGAGACAATATGAGATGAAGCTAGAGAACAGTTTCCGACATCACAATTAATTTATTTCAAATCTTCAGCCTTCTGTCTTTAGACTCGTCCTCCAACCATGCAGTTCTCCAAGAGAATAGGTTTACTGACAGCTATGGTAGGTCGTGATATGAAAGTCATGCCACCTGGCTCTCCTGCTGACAGATTTTCCTGTACTCCCAGATTTTCTTATCCTTGCCAGCCCGAGAAACAAAATTTCCTCCTAAACCAGGAGGTTGGAAGCAAGGCACTCTGTACAGATTTGTAGCACTAGAGCCTGCAACGACCCCTTTGGAGGACGTTTCTTCAAGGTCCTTGGTGTAATTGGCAGTGGTCCTTGAAACAATTCCAGATTTATTGCAGCTTTGGTAATGATAGCACTTAGGGCCTGGTCCGAGGTCTTGCTAGGCTCCACAGGTATGCATTGCAGGTTTATATTGGAAGTGGGGGGCTATAATCAGGCAAATCAAGGTTGAAGAGGGTCACTGACTTTAGCAGTTTCAAAGTCAAACTACATGTAAATCAGATGGGGCTTGCATTCCTTGGAAGTTAAATAGGTCAGCGGGGTCCCATGAACACGTCCCAAAGTTGGATTCTAATTCACTTTTTTATGAGTGGCAGTAGGCCTGTATTGTCAGTTGAAAGTCTTCAAAGGGCCATAAAAGGTTACATGAAAAACTTTTCAACTTTTTAGCCCCTCCCCCACAACAAACCCAACTTTGGCCCCTCCCCTTGGGGGAAGGGGCTAAAAATTTGAAAAGTTTTTCATGTAACCTTTTATGGCTCTTTGAGGGGGGAGGCTATATTTGAGGGCTTTTTGCACTTTTTTGGAAGGAATGGAAACAAAACAGTCCCAAAAAATTGTCCCTGGTTATTTTTCCCCAAAATTGGGAGGGCTCGTTTGTCCCTCTCACCCCCATCTGCCCTTGACTACCTGCTCAAATCATGGGCAGTGCGCATCACATTGTGGGAAGAAGTTGGCATCACACATCCCTGTTAAATGTAAATCATGCACGGCTCTAAATCAACAATCTTGCAACCATGCCCCTCCACAACCCCCAGGGCACGGCATCGGATGCTGTCTTCCAAAAAACGTCTTCCCTTTCATTAGCCTTACTAGGTGTTCACTGACTTAACCTGATGCCGGGTAACGTGTAAACACACATAATTTTCCTTACTTGTTCCTTGGAGGACGCGTGCACTCATTTAAGAAGTCTCTTTGCATTTTGACGGTTGACGATCTAACGCATCTCGGGCTTGGTAGGGCCAAAGCGTAGGTTGAAGAATTTGCAGGCCCAAAAAAAAAAGCTGCCCCCAGCAGCTTTTTCGGGTCAGAAATCCGACATTAACTGGCTATAAGCATGTTTTAGCCACTATTGAAAATACCCCATAATTACTGATATTGACTCTTGAGCAAGAAAAGACCTGGGGAGGATTAAATGCCGGGGAGGGGGGGACACCGTCTTGTTGATACCAAGTTGTGTTCAATGCCAGAAACATTGCAATTATGACTTAAGACCCTGAAGTTGAAATGAGCAGCCAGTGACATGGAAGTCCCAAGATCCTGCCGAATGATCGGAGCGCGCACAGTCCAAGACAGAGTTTGCCCTTGTACTACGCACATACATGTACACATGCGTGGCCCACAATCCCCAACGGCGACGCTGCATTATCGGTTTGCTCATGCATGTTTCGCTGCCCGGCCCTCCTTAAATTGGCTTCCTTTTCATCTCATCCTCCCTCAGGAGGAAATCAGTCCCCAGGAGTGGGTAGAATTGAAGCTGCTGCAGCCATGAATATCGTTTGATTTTGTTACAAGAGTAATAACCTTTTCTTCCACTTTCTCTGTTCTTTTCTCTTTTCCGACACCACCAGAAATATATGAGGATTTCATGAAATTACATTTGTGAGCAGTTCCTGAGTTTCACCCATACTCCTCGCATGGGGCTGTTGACTAAGAGGATTAAAAATCCTGCATTGTCCACAAAGTTCCAAAGTTCCAACAAATTTGAAGTTTACAGGCTAGTCATACCCCACACCAGCTTCAATGATAAATGAACAGTAGCAGAAATATTCCTGCTTACTACAAATATAAATGATTTATAAACGTAGGGCAAGGCTTAGATTAGAAACTAACTGAAAAAAAATCCCAAGCTGCCTTGGAAGGTGTAACAACAGCCTTGGCCAGTACAAACCAAATAAGTCCTGGGTAAGATTGACGGCGGACCGGTTGGCCATGTGACAGACCGGAACCCTCAGCGACCATGCAACGTGACTAGTCCCCTTCCCCCCCACCTTGAAGCAACTGCCAGGGCCGGACTTGACCAACAAAGCGCAGGCCTTGGCCACTTGTCCAAAATAATAAGAGCTGACAAAACCCAGCGTGATTGATGCGGACAGGGTGCACTGATGCAATTAATGCTGTAAAAATTTGCTGTTGTCTGCGTTGGAACAAAGTCGATTTGCCACAGATCCAGCCACAAGTCTCTTTTTGCACAAATCAAAGTCACATGTCAGTGCAAAAGGTCAGCTTTGCCCAATTCAAGTCACGAATCCTGAGTCTTTTTTGGTTCAAGTCTACACAGTGAAGTGATAATGTGAGCGGGTTCATGTTGCAAAACAGATCTTGTCTGCCTCACATTTTTCCACCTTGAAACCCTGGTATTTCAAGTGGTTAGGACAGAAAAGGTAATTTTAAGAGGAAGGTGTGTTGATAAATGCTAGTCAGGATTAGCAGCATGGATGTCTTTTGTAATGTTTTGATGTGTTGACATGAAGAACAAAATGTCAACAAAATTAAACTATTCTGTTCCAGGGACACTGTAACTCCTACTCTCTCATGCCAAGTCACAGGTGATTTTTATCCAGAGACTCCAATGAACTTCAGTGGCATTCTAGGCCTGCTTTAGAAGCCCACTAATAACCCACTTCACAATATTTTCCTTTCTCCCGAAACAATAAGAGATACACATCAACAGTCATCCTCAAACGCTGAGGCTGGGAATGTGACAAACATTCCTGCATTCCTTGCCTACAGGATCGAGCGCCTTTCAAAGATTGTTTTTTTCACGGAGTTCCACCACCCCCACTTAGACATTTGTCCACATGTCGTAATTTGACCCACCAATGGGGGTTCTCAGACCCCAGCACCTAATATGGGGAAAACATTTCTATGTTTTGCCCTGAGGGACCTACCGAGGATATATGTAACTGCAGGGCCAGGGGACGAAAGCATGATCGGCTGTGCACCTTAATAATCACAATTTTCCAGAAGTTAAAAGGACCGTCGCCATGCCAAACAAGTACGTGAATGAACTGTGACCCCCCAAAAATTCCCTTTTGACCATTTGGGAAGCAGGTTTTTTTACCGTCATGTCTTCCCTGCTTCAGCTACTCCCCCCCCATGAATATGATTTTCTGCATTGGCCCGCATGAAAATAGGACAGGTACACGAGAAAAACACCACATTTTAGCCTTTAAGCAGAGGGGGAAGAAGTTTCACCCATCAGGGCCCCCTTGTTTTCATGCATCGCAGACCCTGCAGTACACTTAGCACCTGATACTTGAAGGCACAGATGCACTTTAAAAAAATTGGACGGGTTTTTTAAAAGGCATCAAAGACCCCCACATTCCTAAAGAGAAATTTCTTTCTCTGCACGTGTCTCCTTTTTTTTGTACGGGTACACAGATCAACACTGTAACTACTGATTACAAAGAATTTTTTTCTTTTATATTCTTTTTCTTTCTTTTTTTTGCCAGCGGGGATAGGCCTGCTGGTAGTTCTTTGTCAGCAAAGAAATTGTCCAGCCAACTTTGTAAACTAAGGGATGGTGGAATGAAGAATGAGAAAACGCAGTGTATTCTTTTTTCTAACATCCTTGGGTGTTCTCTAAAAATAAATCTCTGCCTGATTGGACGGGAACATTGGGAGGAAAGTTTGGCCCTTTGTCCTATGCAGCAAAGCAAACTTGGCATTCGTGGAATTGGGGTTTTTATGCGCCCGTTAACAATCTCCAGGGCATTTGAAGGGTTTTCCTTTGTAGGTATGGTAAATTCTTACATCAGCTTGTGGCTAACTGAAAGGGGCGGTGCTCAGGGGGGATAAAGGATGATACCGGTTGGAGAACAGTTTGCCGGCAATATCCGGAAGCCAGCCTTTGTCTGTAATTCAGTGGAAACGAGTGCAGATACCAGACTGAATTTGAACAAACTTTCATATCCCACCCGTGATGTTAATTGAGCTGACATGAGGACGCCACTTGTCGGCTGTGTCTTTCTCTACCATTCGTTTCCTTTTCACTGAGGAAAACTCTGTTTGAACAGCGAAATTCATATCATTTTCCTGGCCTGTACAGTCCAGCGGCATGTGGACAGATTCCATTGTAAGATTTCAGAAATTTTAAAAGCCTGTGACCCATTTCAGCTGATTCAAATCACCATGGTGTCAAATCACATCAGTGTACAAGTGGTTTGAATACCGTACCTTTTCCCCTCCAAAAAACCTTTGAAATTTGCAATGTACGAACAGTCCTGACTTTATTGGAATCCTGAAGCTTACAGTGAAGTACACATTAATCTACAGCATTTCAGGACTTGGACGAATTTCAGGCTCTTTTGTAGGAATGTATAAATCACCTGGCAGTTGAAGAGACTTTTAGTTTTGTATCGTCTGAATAGGAGCGAAAAGTCATCCTTTTCTACTTACGGTATTGTTTCAGCATTTTGGCCAGGAAGTCCTTGAGAAAATGAGAACATCTGAAATGTACCAAGGGAATAGTTCCAAGTACAACTACTCCGTCAGGAGTCCCATTCATCATGTTGTGTTGATAATCCCTCCTCCCAAGTGACTCCCTCTTAACCCATCCATAAAAAGGATCCGGAATTTTGTGGCTTGGGGAAAACTTCAGATTCAGCGATCCCTTGTTTTGGTTGAGGGTGCACGCACACACCCTTCTAGATCTGTGCCTGGCCCCGTGCTGGTTTCAGTCAGTGTTCCCAGAATTTTAAGAATGTTATAGGTATCAGTTGCCCGTGGATTATACTCCCCTCAACAATTCCACAACTCCCATGATTGCTGGCTTAATCTATGAACCCCCCAAATTTTAAATAGCCAAGAATCTGAAGAAAAAAAAAATTCAAGATGGAAGTTCAACTTCCGAGCCAGATCGGCTTGGTTGGGAACCTGCATAAGTTTCTACAGTGTACATACATGGACAGGTACATGTTTTTCTGGATGCTCCTATCCTTTGGGTATCACCAGCCTACAGCAGCTGTGTGTTTTCTTTTCTGTGTTACTCATCAAAGCCCTGAACTTGGGTGAAACAAAACTCGCCTCACTGCTCTGAAGGTTCTCATTTTGTTTTGATCACTTTTTTTTTGGGGGGGGGAATTTTTGACACCAATCCTGATGTGTCCCAAACAGGAGCCAGCTGCTGTGTGCTAGTGCACTGACCAGGGCCCACTTTCATGGCTCTGCTGGACAGGTGGCAGAACAGTCAGGCTTAAATATCTGCCCCGAGCTGAAGTGCACCCCCAATCGGCGAAAGAAAGACAGGTGGTTAGGGGCGGTTTCTTGTAAGCGTTGTGCATGTAGACAAAGACCATACATGCCGGAATAAATTAGTTACGTGTACTCAGCGTGCTCCGTGTCAAACACACATATAATTGCGGTGAGTACCAAAAAAACACGCCCTCTTTTGTTCCGCTCGGAGCGGATAGACCACTCTCTATTGGCCTGCAACTTGTGTAGGTGGCAAGAGGTATCACCAAATATC
Organism: Acanthaster planci; assembly: GCF_054643075.1. Classification (NCBI taxonomy): domain Eukaryota; kingdom Metazoa; phylum Echinodermata; class Asteroidea; order Valvatida; family Acanthasteridae; genus Acanthaster; species Acanthaster planci. The sequence continues at coordinate 9,803,725 of NC_141792.1, forward strand.
ACCTTTTTGTTGGTTTCCGATTTTATCTCAACTTTGCTCAAAATGGACATTTGTGTCCCATCATTTTGTCAACAGTGTTTTATTTCCGTTTAGCGTTTGTATTTGTGTTGTTATTTGGTGTTCTGAAACATGTACATGTAGCTGCGTGGGATTTTTCACATTTTGTGAATTAGTTTTTTTTACTTTAGCTCCGACAGCCAGCCATAGTTTTAGCAGCCACTTGTAGAAAAAAAAAGGTGACTGTGACGTCAAAAGAGCAGACCCTACAGCAGAAAACGTTGGCAACTGTGAGCGCTATTTCTTGGTGGTGCTCGGTGTGTTTATAACAGTTGCACGCGCTCAGAGATTTCCACTGTGTTGCCACTACGTTGTTCAAACTAACTCTGCCTTTTGCCATGCTTACTGCCCACAGTCTCACACTTTCTTGACAACTTAAACAAATTCCCGTTTGCCCACAGGAACGCTCAGAACAGTACAAGACCAAAAAAAGAGTCACACAGAATGAGAAAAATCTTACCTTTTTGTATGAGAACTCCTGAAATTACCCTATCCAGAAAATGCCCACCGAAGCAACAGACTTCTCAGCAAGTTCATGAGCAGAATTATTTAGTCTGGCATCCAAGTGATGAGGTCCAGTGCTTGGATGACGGCAACAATAGAGGTGTGAACCAAAGTGCGACCATGAAAATGTCCTTTTTAAGGGGAAGTGTCTAAGTACCTGTAAATAAATTCAGTGCTTGATATCAGATGTCATTGGACTGTGGGTAGTGTTGACTTATTCCATATCATTCCGACTGTTTGCACAATCGTGTTTGCTCAGTCTGGAGTCACAAAATGCTGGGTCCCTTTTTTTTCCTTCTTTTTTAATGCCCCAAATCTCACACTCTATTTGAATTGGGACTTTTGACGGCCAGCTTTGTCGATGACTTCCCGCGGCACCCCCCACATTTCTGGTGAAAGTTACGAATGGGCTGGAAGTAATGCAGATGAACACCTTTTGTGGTGAATTTCTTGGCATCTTTTTTGTCATCTGGATTCGGTAGAGATTAGTCTGTCAAACGTGTTCAAAGTCAGGTCTATCCATGATCGCATCAATTCCAGTTGAACTCTCCCTGACCCTATTCAGGTGGACATCTTTGCAGCATGTGTGGTTTGTTTAGTTCAGGAAAGATGCCGCTTGTGGCGAAATTATTGGGAAATGATGAGTTTTCAAAGCACCAACAGTGTGGATTAAAACGTAGAATGATGCTGTCATGGGTACATTGAGGATTGAACAGTCTGGTGGCCCCGACAAGTTCAACCAAGTTCTGAACAGTAGATCCTTTTGCTGTAATACTGTGCTTGGGAACAATAGAATGTTCTGCACGTAGCTACTCACTAGAGTGGACAAGTGCACATGCACATTCCTGATTCAGTCTCGCATGACCAATTTTCATCGGAATGCACACAAACCCATGATACCTTTGCATTTCAGCTGGGCCTGTCCTAACTCAACACCATCTCATGGCATTGCTGTTCAAAGCGAACATCATTGAACAATAGGTGGCGCTTTCTTTGGTGGCAAAGTTACTGACGTTCACACAAGGTTAACTGGTAGATTAAAAGGGGTGTCACATTAGTTTTCGAATGCTCCAACACCTGTTTTGATCAAGCAAATCCAGACCACGTTTTATAATCGTGCAGATAAAAGGCCACCGCTTAATAAAGTAATCTCAGAAATCCTTGAATAAAAACCCTCCCCTCAAAAAAAATCACTCTTGAATGCTAAAATGCCTCCAGTGTACACGTATGCACTTTGACCTGAGCATTTTTTATTATCCAATTTCGGGGACGCCTTTTGTGGTTCTTTTATTTGCTAATGGGTCGGCACCCCCAGGCCTGTGTGTTTAGACCGCTGACTTAATTTATCCAATTTCATAAAGTTGGACCGATCTTCTGTCAACGCGAAATTGATAAAGCGCCTCGGGGCATGCCTTGCATTACAGCGCAGCCCAGGAGTAATGCAAAAGGTACTGGTACTTGAAGGGGGCGGGGAAACAGGTGAATGGAGAACACTGGGGAGGGGTTGAAGGAATGTCCGGCAGGAAGAAAAGACATTTTTGGATGACCTGGCTCTTGGCCTTTTTGAAATAATCTTCAGATAATTGGGGAATTTTTCTCGCATCCGAGAGAGTGATCTTGTAGTTAAAGTTACATAAAAAGTTCTTGTATGAGCCAACTTATAAAGATGGGATTGTTGCATGGAGAAATGACCATGATAAGAAATAAATGTATTAAAGTAGGACTTTATTTTCAACAAAAAGTCTGCAAGCTTTGAAAAGTACGCTTCAGAGATTTTTTTTCTACTTTGCTTCATCTCTGCTCAGTAAATGAACTGCATTTGCTTGGAAACGTTCGGTACTCTTGTTATTTGGATGAACAGAGTGATCCCATTCATTAAGGTTTGTTATGTATAATGGGTCAGTTCCCCACAAGAACTTGTTAAGAAAGACTGCTTGGCAGCAGTCCCAAGATTAAGGAGGCTTTTATCTTGCCAAGACCCATCAATCATAACCACATTCATTACCCTGAGGCAGCCTGGGCCATAGGTAGGAATGGTTACAACAGCCAACTCCTCCAAAACGCAGTGGGTACCCCCAAAACTCCTTTCCCAAGGGCACAGGCACTGAGTTGCGTGCCTCTAAAAGAACCTTAGTGGGATTCAAACTAATTTTTTTGTTCGTTTTACCAGAATGGGAATTGGACTTCCAAACATTTGAACAAATACCCCCATCCCGATCCCTCACTACCTCTGCCATACCCCTGACCCCTACCTCTACCCAGACCTCTTACCCCTGCCCAACTCCCCCCCACCCCCACGCCACCCCAAATGCTGGTATTTGTCAACTACCCTCAGCCATCCTGTTTGATTTCCATGGCACAATAAATGGCAATGTATGAGCAGTTTTGCAGTCAAGTCCCAAGGCAAATACCCTTCACGAGTCCAGTCACAAGTCCTCTCACCGGACCCACAAGTAACGGTTTGAACATTAACCAAGGACTGCCTTCCTCACAGTTCATTTGAAAAGCCTATGACTTGGCTTAAGACTGAGTAACTTGTGATGGTCGTACAGGGACTCGTGATGGATGTGACTAAAGCGTCGCATGCAACTCCTGTACAGGGAACGTACCACGTATGCCGAGTGGTTTGTGACATAGTTGTGAAACCATTCTGCTTCACAAAGAAAATAGAAAATTGTAACTATTTTTCTTCACCGTTCAAATATAAATCCGCCTCGTGAACACAAGTTTAAAAGGGGGGATACATGAGATGTTATTTGATTCTAAATTGAGCAATTTGTTTCGCTTCAGAAACGATTCTGGATTCCCCAAATCCAATTGACTTTGCGGTAGCCCAAAACCCACAGTGTGGCCGAGTGCACCTGTTGGCCATAATGGACGCATAGGGAGTGTTCGGCAAAACAACCCATTACACAGGATATCATGCCACCGTTAAAAAAAAGGGCCCCCCTGCACATGATATTGATAAATTGAGACAGTAAAAAAGGAATTACAATCAATTTCTTGTATCGGTAGATTACACAGAAAGGTAGGCTAGTAGTATTTTTCCAAGCTATCAGCCAGGCCTTAGGGAGAAATTTCATTAGCAGAAAATTTCTGCAAAATACCCCTGGAGGCACACTTTTCTTGTAGATTACGGTCACCCACAAATTTCAACATCAGTGCCCTCTTTTCTGGGGTCTTTGGACAGGTGCCTTCACTTTTTGAAAGAACTGTTTCAAGACTCTGTGATAGATGTTTGTGGATACAGTCCTCTGTAACATCTATCACAGAGTCTTGAAACAGTTCTTTCAAAAAGTGAAGGCACCTGTCCAAAGACCCCAACTCACCGATGTGGAAATTCCCTTAATAATGACTGTCAGGATTGATCAGGAATTGAATTGGTGTGATCCCGTTCCCATCATAAGGGGAACCCATTAAGTATTTGTTCCCTGATCTGCCTCACGATGGGACTTTCCTGGTAATCATGTATCCAAACATGAGTCATCTTTGAAGATTCTGACACCCCGCGAGATGTCAAAATCATGTCTCCCAGTCACACACTGTTTCACCAACCACACACACACACAAAATTTATAACATCTTCAGTTCCTCCTGTCAGATAAATACAACTTTTTCCTGTAAAAAGTTGAAACCTGTATTCCTTTCAAAGGAAGCCGACCTTTTTTCTTTCTTACTCCACTTTGATACCGGTCACAATTTAAGTGAACCGGTTGAGGGGAGTTGTGAGGATACATGTAAATTGAAACACATAGTTTATCATAACAATACATGCCGTGAGCTGGTTTGGGGGTTCTTCGACAGCAATTTTGGTCCGACCTTGGGATCTTGGCTCTCACTGTTTGGGATGACCTGCTCCTGACGATCATCTCAGTGGTCTCCTACTGAAGCCTCTCCAGGAGTAAAATGACCACCCAGGAACATTTTGCCAAAGCGGAAGGACTGGAAAGACAAAAGACAAAAGCCAGAGTAATTTGTCACGGTGAAATTGTGGTAACCTGTCTCTGAGTGCTTCACAGTCTGGATGATTTTTGGATTTTTGTTCACAGGTCGAAGGGATGTTGTGTGAAAGAATACATGTACCTCCCCTGCATCTGTTCTTTGCTCTCTCTTTCCCTCTCCCCTGGGTTCCACTCACAGGTGCAGTCCAAGTTGTTGGTCATCCCATGCTATTAACTGCCAAAGTTTGCAACAAGTCAACCTCTGAGGTTATTTCAAAAGGGTTTTGCCCACAAGAGGGAAAGATCTACCCATTATCGTTGAATTTCTGACAGTATCAATTGATTTGGTCAGCACCTCAGTGTGGTCAGTTGGTCAGTCAGGGGTCAGTGGGTGGCAATAAAGCCGAAATATTCCTCGGCCAAACTTCAAAGGGAGGTTTCTCCCAAGGTGGCATCGTTGAAAGTTTAAACAGTTTGGACACAGACTCCCCCCCCCTCTCCCCTCTGAAAAAAATGAATCAAATCTGGCCGGTGTATGCTCCACAACTGGACAGCGAGCCAACCAAGTGTGTGGTCATTGTGTCCAGGTCAGCGACCCTCTCGTCAGCATCATGCCGTCTCCCCCAACTGGACCACAGTTGGAAGGGAGGCAGGCAGCCAAATTCCTTCAAAATGTCGCGAGAAATTTCACACTCAGATGTTTATTTGCTCCCCAAATCAGCTCTGAATTTGTAAGGTTTTTTTTTTTTTTTCCTGTTTTTTCCCCTCCCCACAATGAGTAATGCTGTATGTGTGACCAACTAATCGCCGAAAGTGCAAGTACAGGCGTGCAGGTTAAAATGTCAGGTTGGGTAAGGTTCAGGGCACCCAGAGGACAAGCAAGCACTATTTGAGCAGTATTAGATGAGCCTTATGAAGTCAACCCGTCGTATTCATGTACACATGAACATGTAGAAGACCGCGCTATTGTTCACTTCTGTAAATAAAACCTGAATTGTTTGTACTTTCTTTGCACAACCAATCATCAAGGCGGGACCTATACTCTCATTATCTCACAGTGTAAACTGTTTCTCCTCTGGTAATATGAACTCTACCGTCAATCTGTGTCATCTGTTCGTTGCTCAGCACTGTGACTCATGATTGGAGGGTCAGGGGTTCAGATCCAGCCACTAGCTGTTTGGTGCACCCTCGGGCTCTGCATGTAACCCCTGCACCTGGCCCCTCTCCACCCGAGAGTGCGAATGGATGCCATCTTGGGCCCACCCCTCTGGCATCCCAGCCCACTGGGAATACAGGTATTCTCCCTCATTTCACACCTGCAGCAACCGGGCGATGGGTGCAGGCCTGCCATGGGCTCTGGGTGAAAACATGACCATTGTTGCAAGTGAAGCGAACACTTTGTCAACTGTGTGCTTTGTCACTGAACTATCTGCAAACCTGTACCTTGTCCAAGATTTCCAAATTTGCCGACGGCACACATTCATGGGCATGATTTAGGGACACCAGTTTAAAGGAGTTCACCACTTTAAAAAGAAGTTCTGTAAACATCCACCTTGCCCTGAATTCCATTTCTTCGGGTACATTTTCTTGTAACTTTGCACTCTGGCCAATTTTCACAACGAAAATTAGCAATTAAGTTGTATTTATATGTACATGTTTCAAATATTTACACTTACCCAAAACTCTCCAGTCATAAAAACTCAACCTTGCCATGTGTGGGCGACGTTTTTATTGACAACACATTTTGGGAGGCAGAGTTTGCTTAAAGCTCCTCCTTTCAGAGTAAGGACAGGTCGTTCACCCTCTTCAGAAATGTACGTGTAGTCAATCTGGCAAATCTTTCCCCAGCCCCTTTAACCCTGGTGACATTTTGATCGGTTCCGCCTTTGTGGGTTTGCTGAGAGGAAAAGGGGGAAAAGAAAAGGGCACCTTCTGGGTTTTGGTCTTACCAATATCCTTCCCCCCCATATCACGAGATTTTCTTTACACTTGCCAATGTTCACCAAAGGTAGTTTTTTTTTTTTTTTGCTTTTTGCTTTTCCATTGACACATCTTTATTGAAACACCTGCACCCATTATCAGCTCATCCAGCAGGTCAAAGAGGTTTCCCCCCCCCCCACACTGCCAGGTGGCAGTTTGAGATCCAAGAAAACTTGTCGAAAACACAGCACCGGGCACGTTTGTGAAAAATCATATTGAGATTATAGGAATGAGGACTTTCCAGGTTAAAAGTAAGTCAAGTACATTTTATTAGCCACAAAGAAGTCCGACATGAAAAGGAACGTAGCACCAGGAACTTAAGTCAGTTTTAGGAGAAGTTGTGGCTGTTGCCCAAGCTTTCCCCCCCTCCCATCCCATCACAAGAAGTCAAGAAGGAAACCAAAAGGATAAAAAAGAGGAGGCAAAGGTTTAGGATACATTGGATTATTGATTTAACATTTTCACCATTTTTTAAAAACTGTCGGCAGCAGGCACAAAATGCAGGACTTTAAAAAGAACCCCCAAACATCCAATGATCATCATATGCTATCCATTGAGGGGGTGATAGTCTATCTACTCTCTGCTACGGCACATCGCTCACTTGATTGGTAACTTGTTTTTGCCCTGCCAAATTTATTCTCTTCCTTGGAAATTTCTGCGCTTGAAGCAAGCTGGACCAATGCAAAAAACTGTCCCCGCGTATAAACGTGACAGAAAGCTTTCAATCGCTCCAGATTGTCCGAATCCTGTGTCACCATCTCACATTCAAATGATTTGGCGAGTAATGGTTTCCCATCTCTGCATGCTCATTGGTCAGACCAAGCCCCCCCCGGAGGAATCGCCAAGAGTTGTTTTTCCGTCTGCACTGCTGGGTGTTATTTCAACTCCTCCCTCTCAGGCGGGCTGTCACTGGCTGTCTGCCGGCCCATCCTTCATGAGGATCCCCTCAGCTAAGTTGGGAAGTCTTACTTGCCCAGAGTATCTCTTGCCAGCGTGCCCTGGCCTTATATAGCAGTTGGGTTGCAGTGAGGATAGTCAGTGTTGCCCTGTCGAAGCATTGCTGGTCCGTTTTTATGTCAATTTATTTCAATTCCTTCCTCTTCCAAGTTAATCAATATGGTGCAGGGCATGTGTTTACATGTGTCTTGAAAGGCTAGTATAGGGGAGAAAGTTGGAGATGAATATTCATGGCGGAGTGCCCGGTCTCGGAGGAAAAACTGAAGAATGAAAGCCCGTGGACTCAGGGCTAGATGTTCCGTCCGCCTGTCAGCTTGCAGGGTGGGATTCGAACCCAAGTCGCAGGTGTGTGGGGGGCAGTCCGACTTCTTGAACCTTTTTGGATTCCAGTGTCAAAAACTTTTGAAACCGCTAAGACTGTCTCAGAGTGAGTGCTGATCAAACTTATTACTTTTTCACGACTGGAAATGCTGAAATGGAAGTCGGGAGTTGGGCCAGGCACCGCATACAAGAAAACATCATATGTGTAAAGCATAATCAATGTGTGCGCTCATAAATCAAGCGGTTAGAAGTAGGATGTTTGGTGACCTTGTAGTGTCAAATCCTAATAGTCTTAGTATCCCAAAAACACAGCGAAATGTGATGAACAGTTGGCCAGCATTAAACTAAACATCCAGTTCCCATGTCAAAGGGGATTTTTTTTTATACTTTTATGTTATTGTAGGAAGTAATAGTCTAGACATTGCACCCTGTGAGCAAACAGGCACGCTATTGTTTGCTTTTTATTTCTTTGAATAACCCTGAATGTGAGAAGATACATGTACATGTATGTATTGGCCATGGACAATTCTAATCGCATGCCCTGGTCCATTCAGTTTGAAAGACCTTTTTGTAAGTGGAGAATTTGCATTTGTGCACATGCTTGCTCGAAGGTAAATCCTTTAAGATTTTTTTTTTTTTTGTGAAGAAAGCATTCGACGCAGGGTGGGGCCAGGAAGGCTGCTTGTTCAGGCAATGTGTGGTGAGAATTTGACTGTGAAAACTCAGGTTTACGCACGGTCCAGTTTGGTCCAGTGACTTACCTCCGGTGGATGGCAAAGGTTGTTATTTTGGAGGTCAAACTTTATTTGAAGTCTGTTATTACTTTGCTCTACTTTCAAGTCATGGGACTTATTTTTTTTATCCGTTATTCATGTTTCCACACAGTACTTTGCATGGAGGTGTGGTAGTAATGTACATGTGACTCTAAATTGGGCGTCTCTACAAAACCCTTTCAAAGTTTTACCCAAATACTCCAAAATTACCAGTGCTATTCTTAGAGTATTGACACTGTTCCAAGATTTTGTCAAATTTGTCCCCTAAGTTTCTTCAGAAATCAGAAAATCAAGATTCCTGAGCCGCAGCCGATTTGACCTAGGTTTCTCAACGTTCCGCTAAAGACTTGTTGACAGCCAGTGACAGTCAGTGCATGGATGTACGTACAGTGTACATGTCCATTTTGTACTGTTGAGTTCCCCATGACATTCTGTACTGCAGAAATAATGTGGTCCGTTTATGTTCACTTGGTCAAAGTTTGCCGTAATTCACAAAACCCACAGACCTCAAAACCTCTCTAAGTGCAGCAATGTTTCTAGCATGCATGTCATGCTAGTCTGGAGATGTCTGATGACTCCAATATTTTGCCCGGCTGAATCCAAGGAGCTATCTCCCCCGGGAGAATTTCAGCCGGCGGAACATGCAGCCCAGGCCAGTGGCCCCAGGAACATTTTACAACTCCCCAGCTGCCGCATTAGTCACATGTTTTGAAATTGGTGAAAACACAGTTCCAGGAGGAGGGAAGTGGGAAAGTAGGACTGGATAAAGGTTTCTGTAACAAACATTTCGTTGCCGGGTTAGAATTGATGGAGAGCTCAGGTTACATCTTGTCCTAGTTACTGTTGATCAAGTCCAGTAGTGATTTCAGTAGACAGATATTTCTTAGATGAAGATGACTTTTACTAACTCTAATGTTGAGATAAAAAGATCCAGTTTTACTCAGTTTCTTGAGTAAGATTCCCCAAGATTTATCCTAGAATAAAGATGATTTAACCATTGGGATTGAATGGCAACTTTTAGATTCTCAACAAAACTGTTGTTTCTGGTTTCCATCCTCCAACCTCACAAACTCTCAAAATCTTTCCAACTTTGCTTCATTTTTTTCTTTCCAAATGACGTCATAGGTGACATTTACGGGCCTGTGTGAGTTGTGATGACAGGGGAACATCAGCAGCATAACAAGTGCTAATGAATTTCTGGTGACCGATCTTTCACTGACCCAGCTGATCTTGTGGCTGCGGTCTTAATTCAGGTTTTCCGCAATCCGTGGGGATTTCATGAATTCAAAGTGTCTGACTTCCAAACCCTGGTTCGGCTGTTCTGTTTTTTTACAACCTGAAACAGGTCTGTCTGTCTGTCAGTTGACATCACCCCAGAGGAAAGATTGACACCAAAACCTCTGCATTCTCCCCTCGTCCCTTCCAAGATTGATGTTTGCTGGTTAGAATGAGACCTTTGGGGGAATGATGGCCAAAGCCAAGGTCACACTGTGAGGAACGAGATAAATACCTTTGATCCCACTAGAAAGGAAAGTTTAACATGCTAACCAAATAAAAAAAGAATTGGCTTCAGCCCTGTTGTCAAGAGCAACAGGTATTGCATGATGTTCGACTGGTAACCCAGTTTGCATTTTCTGTACCTGAGCAGCTACATGTATTTGAAACTGGTACCCCTTTGTAGTATGTAGGGTAATCTTGACTTATTTGTCAATGTTTGTGATCTTGGGGCATTATTTGTCAGGAATCTTGAAACCTGTTTGTGCTTAGCAGCCAGTGTCTTGCCCCAGGGCCTGACTGTTTATAAACGTTGAGGCATTGCACACCTGAAATCCCAAGGATTGTGCAGCTCAAGTCAACCACAGAATTTGGAACTGCTCAGTCTTTTCTGAGTTAGAGAAAAAGTTCAATCTTTTTTGATCAGTAGTGTGTCAAAAAATAAATGTGAAGGAATCTGGAAATCATTTTCAAAAATTCCAGAAAATCAAGGTTTGGCATTCTATTCAAGTTCTCAGGGGGAAAAAACTTGGAATTTGATCAATGGAAGTTGACCCTGGGTTTATCGTCAAGGTCTGTGATTTTATTTGTTATTTCCTGTGAAGCTCTTTTTGTTGGTCAGTTGGTCAAACAACTGACCAACCTTTTCCATGCAAACTCACACACCTGCCAGCTCCAACTGCCCCAGATGTTGGGTGAATGGTTCTAGCTCACCTCTTGTCCCCCTGGGGGAGTGATGTACCCCTGCTAACCCAGAGAAGGGACCTTGGCCAAGTTGTCCCCTAGGGCTGGACAGTGGCTGAACCAGCCCGATCTCTTGGCCAAACATGCTACATCATGGCATCTACTGGTATATGTCAGAGAAGTCGTCTCAACTTGCCAGGATTTTATTTTTATTCCTGGATGGAAAAGAGTTTATACCCCTTCATTCTGCCTCTTGTACTCATGCCATTGATTTTTTTTGTCAACAATTTCTCAATTTCTCATTGGCTTACTAAAACCCAGCTGTTTAATTATGAATAATTTCAAATTCAAACGTTTCCACGTGGTAACTGACTCTGTGTGTTATTTACATGTACATCTTATCTGTGGCAAAGCCCCCCCCAAAAAATTAACCCTAACTCCCCATGGTATATGTAAAATCATATTGAAATCGGAGGATTTGGGACTGTTAGGGTTAAGCCATATAGGCCTGCATACATGTATATGTCCACAAATTGATTACATCCGATTTCACACTTCGAAACTCTGTCCGATTTTTTAAAAGGTTCACTCATCAGACATGTACATTGGAAGAAAAGATTGAAAACTTGTGTACATTCCGTTGAAATTTACGCATACTTGTACATGTAGTTGTCATATGTGCATCGCCCATGAGCTAGTGCAGCAGTAATAAAATGTGTTTAGAGTCTTTTGAAGGGAGATACAGTGCTGATCAACAAATTAGGCTGCCTCACGGCCATCAAAAACACCACACATGTACGTTAACCATCATTTTCAAGATCAGGCCCAGTACTTTCAGCCCAACATTGGAGGGCCAACAAACAAATAAGCCAAGTGTCTTGGCTGCATCTGGCTCTCCTGTTATTGGGAGAGCAGGTCCAAGGCAAAATACCAGTGGTCAGATGCTTGGCATGGGCAGAGCTTGTGAAAAACAAGCTTGTGGTTGACAACCTTAGTCAGTGGAGATTAGTGAGGCTGGCCAGAAACAAGGATGCAGAAATAAGACACTACATGTAGATGTACCGCTTTGGCCAGTCTTTCTGGAGGGGTGGACATTTGTCCAGTTGGGCACTCTTACCGTACTCTGTATCACATCGTATTTTACCTTGGTAGCTGGTAGTTTTTTGGTGTTGATCAGTGTGACTTGAGTTTTACCAAGCAGTAATTGCGTATAATGGCCATGGGGGCTTTTGCAAGGGTTGATCTGCCTTGGGTGGTACCCCGCATGCATGCGGTTTGTTTGAGTGTGCCTGTTATGCATGAAGCACAGCAGTAATCTTGCACAGCATCAACAGCATTCAATGGTCTTTCAGGCCACAATTTAGACCTCCAAAATCTTGAGTTTTAAATTATTCTAATCGTACAGGATTTGCTTCTTATTACTGTAAGTTGTGCAGATAAATTCAAGCTTCACATAATCATAACCATTTGGGAGAAAACTCCTGCCTTGTTGCTAAGAAGCCCAAGAAAGTCAGCCTGCTGTATTGATGTCAGTACAACCCCTCTGCTCAGTGGTATTGCAGAGTTCTCTACATTCCACCATCTCACCCCTGATGTTGAGCATTTCAAAATTCTTGTGAGAAAATCTTTCTGTATCTCTCCTGCAAAATGGTTATTTTGAAGGAAAGTTGTTTTGGGCTAAGAATCGTCTTTACGCTTGGCATGGAAACGTACAATACTTCCAGGGTTCGGAGTTGTAAGGTTGGATGTTCTGTACCAATTTTGAACCAGAAGCTCTCAAATCACAGACCCACTATCAGACCCTCAGATTCAGTTTATGTTCAAGAATTCTTTCCCCGCTTCGACTTCAAGGCCAAGAATATTTTAGGAGTTGACCTTTTAAGAGGAAGCAGACTGACACAGGGGAGGGACATATCACTGGAAATGAGAAATCATTCCAAAAAATTCCTGAAACAAGTGTTTTGGGTAAAGAAATTGGCGCAGGAAGGTAACTTTAAGTCTAAAGAGAGGAGACAATGGAGGGAAGTTTGGCTGAAGTTTGAGGTACTGTAGTCCCATCATTACCCCCGCGACAGCACCTGCGAGTAATTGGAGGTGTTTCCATCAAATATTAAGTCCCCACGCCCTCGTCTAGTCAAGCTGCTGTTTCCAGAACTTCGTGTCACAGCAGTGACAGTAATTGAAGTCAGCAGGCTGTCACCCTGGTGCTTCCGCTCTGTCAGGAGATCAAACCAATGATGGCATCAGTGTCGTTGAAGTGGGGCTCGATCCATCTGACGAGATTGCGTCAGTCGTAATCTGCCGTTGATTGATCCGAGAAAAGACGTTCCGGAGGGAAAGACGGGATTTTTGTCTCGTTGGTCTTTATTTTGGGGGCAAGTTGCTTGCACTTGAATGTGGCGCAGCCTGGATTGGAGGAATGCCTGCCAGTACAAAGTCAACAAAAGTTTTGAGTTTTTGTTGGTTTTTTATGTCAAACCTTTCACGTGAAAAGAAGCACCATTTTCATACTTATGTCGGATGACTGACGATCTTTCAGTGAGGCAAACCGAACACTGCCCAAGCTACTCTTACTCCTTGTGGCTGTGAAGACCGAACTCTTGTGGGTTAAAAAGCAAAAGAAGCCAATAAAGGATTGACTGTTGCTTTCCACACATCTCATCGAAATGTTATCTGTGAAGTATCTTTCATTTGGAAATGGAAATTCCTTAAATGTCCTCGTTGAGGTAAGAGGAATCTACCCTGGATAAATAGTTCACATGGTTTCGCAAATGATGGATCGCAGAAGTGGAGCTCTGATTTCTCTGACGCTGTTAACGTAATGGACAAGCCATCCTCATGAATGGTTTGCCAATTACTGGCAGAGACTGGATACTGCTGATGTGAGGTATGTACAACCGGTAGAGCCAGATCTGAGCCCAACCATGTCGACCCTGGCACTCGCAGCTCTGTCACCGGGCCAGGCAGTGAAGAAAAAATGTGTCTGGAAGTGGGCCCTTGGGTCTCCGGAATTATTGAGGTACATTATTGTACCTGGATGTCGGGCTGTCAAGTATGTGTGAGGATGTTGACAATTCTCCAGTGTGACTTCATTCATTGGAGTGTCCAGACTGTCTGTTTGAACCGTTGAATATGAATGAGTCAGATGAACACTCACTATTTTGAAGTTGTCTTTGCATTTCCAAACTAATACTTCAGAGGGTAGATTGTTGAATATGCATAAGCTTCTTGGAAGTCACCTGCAGAAGTGAATGCCCTTCATTAGCATGCATGTATGCATCCAGATTGATTGTAGACTGTTGAATAAATATATCATGTGGATTGTTGAATGGTAGAGTACATGTTAATAGAGTGATCAAGAATGTAATAAATATTCATTGTAATATCAAGACTGTCTAGAGATTGGTATCTTAGTTGAATATGCATGATATGTTGGATATTCGCTCTTTTATTTTGACAGCTGTTATTTTTCCAAGACCTTTACCTCCCTGCCTTTCATAAAAGTGAATGAACATCTTGACAGAGGGCACCGTCTCCAATTAAGGGTTGCGTTCAGTTGGCGGCATTATTTGCATCCTGTTTGCTTGTCGACTGCAACTCCTGGGGCAGTGATGGGGTTAACATTAACTAAGATACGATGAAGGATGATAAAGATCAGGAAGGACTGAAAGGCCCAGGATTGCTCCTCGTTAAGAAGGGGAGAGTATAGTGTCACGCAAATGAAGTCAAATTTAAGCAAGACAAATTGCTCAATCGTTTATCGCAAAAAAAAAAGGGTAGTCAGCTGATCTTTTAGGGCAGCGGACATCGACTGTCCGTGGCATTTTCTTGGCTTGTTGAAACACATTCGTAATTCTGAGCTGTACACTCATGCGACACGTCGTCAAGTAAAATATTACCACAGAAACATTTTTGCAGACATAATGCGATCAGTAATTAAGATTTCCATGAGATTGGTCTTGTTGAAATGTCAGCGATCAGTGGAGGTTGGGGTCAGAGGAAAGGGTCAGCGGCAGGTCTTTCCCTTGTCTCTCACTCCTTACTCCTTTTTTCTCCTCTTTCCTCCGTAATTGGGAAGCTTATCAATTGGGGTCTTCCTGGCATTCTGTCGGGAATTACCGAGCACTAATTTGTGGCGTGTTTAGCTGCTATTTCTGTTTAGAAGCAGTAGTCCAAGTCATACCGGAGGTGGCTATTTCTGGGGAATTTTTAATCTTTTCAAAGTCTTTTGTACTGCCATCATAGTCCAGGGAGTTTCAAGGCCTCTTTTGTTCCGTATTTTGTACAAAATTGCCATATGCATCAGCGTATCAGTGAGGTCATCTAGTCACACTGTCAAGTACCAAACATCGCTAGATGTATCTTTCCTGTATTCTTGATTGTCTTTCTACATTTTCTAAATTCAAGTTAGCCAGCTAATGAGCAAGTGGGGTTCACAAACTGTCACCTATGGTGTAGTCCTCCGTTGTAATGTCCACATTTGTTTCTATTCAAGAAAATACTGTTATTGTTCCTCTTTGTAATCTTGGAATGAAAGTCCTCAGTTCATGCTCTGTCTTTCCCGGCTGATAGTATGCAAGACTATTTTTTTGGGGGGGATCGCCATTGCGTGCAAACTCTGAAGAAGTCACCGTGGTAGTGTTAATGAATGAGCAAACATATTCATTTCAACTTTATGTCTGGATCGCGGTCTTTACACCTCTAAGTCAAACCAGCCTAATTATCGTTTCCACCAGTAACATCCTGACCAGTAGTTCATTTTCGCACCAAAGATGCAGATGGATGCCTCAAATCTGTTGGCACTAGGGTGTTAAGTGATTCATAGGACGGTGACTTGATTAAGTGCCCGATTTGCGAAGAGATAAGACGATGGTGGAAATTGTTTGCAGAACTTCATTTCCTCATTTTTTTTTTCTATCTCTCCTCAGAGCAGTTGTGGTTGTAGCTGTTCCAGTAAAAAGCCTGTCTGCCTGCTTGATTTTCTGATCATCTGTCTGTCAGTCTCTTTGTTTGTGTGTGCTGCATTGCAGTTCTCATATGCCTCTTCCAATACAGGGTTTCTCAAAGATAAAAAAGCAACAAAAATAGTCTAAAGTGGTACAGATTTCTTTGTATGATTTAGTTGTTCCCTGCATGGAAAAGTGACAAAGATCTCAAAGCAAAAGGGGCGGGGCTTTTTCGGACCGTGTTATTGTTGGGGGGGGGCTAGTATAGTTTAATCAGCTATAGCCTAAGACCCCAACTTACAGAGGGTCATCGCTTGAAAGTTTGTTTTCAGAGAACTGTATCACGAGAGATTTTTTTCCAGAATACCTGAAGTGTTGTGGACTGTTTGGTCGGATTTTAACACAGATAATTCAGTGTACCTCAAAACGTAAGCAAGTTTGGAATAATGAAACCCAAACTAAAACTGCAGCCTTTTCTTTCACTGATTGACAGGTGATCCCTCAGCTGATAGCGAGAATCGATACCCCCAGACAGCTGGTGGGTCGACTGATCCACCAGCTCCTTATGGACATTGGAAAACAACATCCGCAGGTGAGGAGGGATGCTGGAGAGAGATAGAGACGGGGATGCGGATGGGTGAACCGACATACTAATAGATGGGTAGTCACTAGGGTCTTTGAGAGCCAATGTGGTGTTGCCCAAGGGCGGATCCAGAGCTACGGGGAGCTAGGGGGGGTTTCAGAAATATTTTTTTTTTTATAAAAGGGAAATGATAAAATACGAATGGGATTCGTAGTGTGCACGGTTCCCAGATTTTAATATGTTAACATCTTTAGCTGGGGTCTTGCAAGGAAGAAAATTAACCTTTGTTTGCTGGACACGCCTCCATTGGGCCCCCCCCCCCGATTTCTGCATTTCACAGAAGCAAGAATCCCTTTCAGTTGAAAGATAGTGAGGGAAAGTAAATGACAGAAAACTCTGTGGTTGACTATAATTGAGTAGGGACTTGGCACACTGTGTAGGATTCTAACCAGAGTCACTAGGAATACAGTGAGATGAAAAGCACCATTCCTTATATTGACGGCCATTTTTTCAGCTCAGTCAGGGAATTACATGTGACGTCCTCTGCTGAGACAGCACCCACAGTTCCCTCAAATCTGAACTCATCCTCCGCTTGTCTGTTTGACCATGCAGGCTCTGATCTATCCGTTGACCGTCGCCTCCAAGTCGCAGAGCACGGCTCGCCACAATGCAGCAAACAAGATCCTGAAGAACATGTGCGACCACAGCAACACCCTGGTGCAGCAGGCGATGATGGTAGGTACCGTGGTCATTTCAGACTGAGGCACCTCAGTGGGCAATTTCGGAGGCCAGAATGACGGTCGGGATGGTGTTTGGGAGGTCTGTGGGACTGTGGAGGGGGGGAGAAGTTTCAAAGTAAATGGAAAAATGAAACTTTTTTATTTTTGCAAACTTGGCAAATGATGATCCCAGAGGAATGCGTTTGAGATGCTGAAGAGGCTGCCGTTTTTATCCTCGCAATGTGGCAGTTGTTTATGACCAGTGGCAACCACATCGCCTGCATTGTCAGCATCCCACAAACAGGAAAGTGTCTCACGGGTATTAGGAACCGTGGCCCAGTTTTTTGGAGCTGCAGAAAGCAGAACTCACTTAGAAGCACAAACAATATTGCTCAGCAGACACAAGTTTCCAACCCAAAATTCAAGTAAATTTCTTCAGCACATGATAGGCTCAATACAGTTCAAGTGTCCCTCAGCTAGTTCAACCACCTGTACATGTATTTTATAAAGTCTTGTCGTTACTAACAGCACACTCGTTGTGCACGAAACGTCACTGAACACAAATGATGCGATGGTTACACTAACAGCACACTCGTTGTGCTGTTAGTGTAACCATCGCATCATTTGTGTTCAGTGACGTCTCGTGCCATTATTTTCATGTACATGTAATTGGTTCCAGAGCCTGGTTCCAAATGGTCTTACCCACAACGGCCCAAACCGTGATCTATTATTCAGGCATTTGTCAAACTGTAACTAACTAAACTAGGCTTGAACTTGCCTTTAGCAGCTCTTCAATATTTGTCTGAGATCTCAGACAGTATAATGATATCGAGATTTGTAACAAGGACAACAGCACCTATGAAAAGAGTGTCATCCCTTTTCTATTAGGTGAGCGAGGAGCTGATCCGCGTGGCCATCCTGTGGCACGAGCTCTGGCATGAAGGCCTAGAGGAAGCATCACGACTTTACTTCGGCGAGCGCAACGTCAAGGGGATGTTCGGCGTCCTGGAGCCCCTCCACGCCATGATGGAGCGCGGCCCGCAGACGATGAAAGAGACGTCCTTCAACCAGGTAGGATGCGAAGAGCCTACTAGGACTGAGTGATTAAGTCACTATTTGAATATTCTAATGTTAGATCAAATATCCGAATATTCGGTCTTACCGACCGACAGATTATTGATGATTATCAAAACCATATAGAGGTTCTGCATGGCAGCCATCTTTCTGATAAATGCTTTTGTCGTGGAGGGATAGTAAAAAGGTCTACTCGTGTGTGTCCCTGTGAAACAAAAGCTCTTACCAGAAAAATGGCCGTTATGCAGAACCTCTATACAAAATCAGTTGCAATAACGCACACAATTGTGCATTATAAACTCTATACTAGCCCCTCCTGTCTAAGTATCCCCAGCCACGATTTTAATAGTAAGATTTAAGAGACGAACAATACGTCTTATCCTATTGAACATTTCTGTTCCTTTTAAATTTTTTATTGAATAATTTACTTTTTTAATTGAGTCTGCTTGAAACAAGCCTCCATAGTGCAATTTTTCTCCTTTCAAACAAACGAAAATTCTCCCTTCCTTTTTATGAATTTTGCATTGGAATATTCAACTCTGGAAAATAATATTTGGGACGAACGCCCTCCATGGATGTGAACGCCACCTTTGCCAATTTGAAAGGCACCCTACACTGGTTTTAAAGACCAGCTGTCAGATCACTGCCTTTATCACTGTGTTTGCGAATAGCCAAGGCATCAAGGCACCCTCCTGCCTGATCTACGTGTGCCTTGTGGTTTTATTGCATGTATTTTATATATAATCAGACTTGTTTCTTCGTTGGACAATTTCTCGACAGGCCTATGGGCGTGACCTGATGGAGGCTCAGGAATGGTGCCGCAAGTACACGCGCTCCCGCAACGTCAAGGATCTGACCCAGGCCTGGGACCTGTACTACCACGTGTTCAGGCGAATCGCAAAACAACTGCCTCAGGTAGGGATCAGTCTTTTTTTTAATTCAGTTGTACAATGTAAAAAGCACCTGCTCTAACAACCTTATTCTTTGTCACTAAACTTTGCCATTTTCTTTCATTTGGTCAATCATAAAGTTTTTCAAAAGGTATCCATTTCTAGATTGGTATTTTCTAAGTTTATTCATTTCTTTTGTGCAAAGGGCTGCTCAGAAAGTCCTAGGCCCACACATGCTGTATTTGCTAGAGAACATGTCTGAAGTCACCATGCTATTCGGTGCTACATACCCAGGCAACAGAAATCAGTTTTCACGTGAGAACACCAGCATTTTATGTCAAATCATTACCCGAGGCCACAGCGACACACTCATCACTCTTTCCCCTCCACAGCTGACCCAGCTTGAGCTCCAGCTGGTCTCCCCCAAGCTCCTGATGTGCCGGGACCTGGAGCTGGCCGTCCCCGGCACTTACAACCCCAACCGGCCCATCGTACGCATCCAGCGCGTCCAATCCTCCCTGCAGGTCATCACCTCCAAACAGCGCCCTCGCAAGCTCAGCATCTTTGGTAAAATTATGGTCGTCGTAGCTGTCTTGGATACTCACATCAATCTGACGTGTACATGTGCGACTGTCAGGTTGTTAACCTGAACAGTCCTCAATTTCAATGTGATTTTTACCTATGTGCACATGAACCTCGGGTGTCAAGTGTACCAGGTTTAGAAGGCAGATTCCTGTTTTCAAAGTCTATCTGAGAAAAATTAGTATCTTAGTATTTTGATCCATTTAAATATTGTAATAATCATATGATTTGATATGTGAAAGTTTTTTCCACTCTAGATGAAGATTTGAATATCTGAATACCTTGACCTATTTAACCCCTTCACGGCGGGATTATTTTGACCGTGACTGCTGGGCTGTGGCATGCCCTGATTGATTGGACGGCTTTGTCCAGCAGCAGGCCCCATTGAACCAGCAGCTGCATGGTGAATAGACTGTATGTGTGGTGTGCACTAATCCTCACAGGATGGTTAGGTAGTAGCAGTCCTCTTTAGCGAAGGGGTTAAATATATGTACCTGTAGACTTGAATTTGTTTCACAAGGTTTTCCTTTAGGAATATCTAAACCATCTTAGTGTCTGGGTGTGTTGAAAAAGCTAACATCAGAGTTTGTCGGAGAATGTATTTTTTAATTGGAATATCTGCATTTTGGAAACTTTTTCGAATATCTCCCAAATGTATTTTCTCGTCTGAACGCCCTAAAATTTCAATCTACAGGGAGTGACGGTGCTGAGTATATGTACCTCCTGAAGGGCCACGAGGACCTGCGCCAAGATGAGAGGGTGATGCAGCTATTTGGCCTGGTCAACACCCTCC
Organism: Acanthaster planci; assembly: GCF_054643075.1. Lineage (NCBI taxonomy): Eukaryota > Metazoa > Echinodermata > Asteroidea > Valvatida > Acanthasteridae > Acanthaster > Acanthaster planci. Next base: position 9,824,023 of record NC_141792.1, read on the forward strand.
TAGCCAACAACCCAGACACCTTCAGGAGACATCTCAAGTAAGTCACAGACCACGGCTCATTTTGATGATTCACTTTGTAGGCTGGTGTCTCACTGTCTTCTCCGCCACAGGCAGAACATCCAGAAGGTCTTAAAAGTGATGGGACAGGAGCGACGAGTGCACATGTGGTGGGACCGGCACTGATTATGGTCTGTTTGAAAAACAGGAAATCTGACCCCCTAAGGTCCCAAACATTTGGTCAACCACAGGGAAATCGAACCAAGCCGTAAAAGCCGCACTTACGTCCGACACGAGTCTGGGGGATTGAATTGGAGTTTCGAACCACTGCACATTATCAATCTAGTCACAAATTGTGAGGACTGATTGACCCCACTGACCTCACAAAAATTTACCGTGAAAGACCACGTGCACGTTACCAGTGAACTTCTGCTGCAGTTTTCCTTCCTCGAGACGGGAAATCAGGAAATGAAATCCTTTTCCCACTTCTTAAAGTTTGTGGTGAGGAACTTCAATTTCTTATCTCTCAGATCCTCATTCCTAGCTGCCCTTAGCAAAGAAATAGTGGCTTTGATTTCTGACCCCAGACTAGGCTGGGGACTTGATGTGGTTTGTCTTTGCAGAAGCTCCTTTCCGTTTACGTGGTCATTTAAAGGGATGTGATTTAATTAGTCACAATGTGAATGTCCTGCCAAGTATTTTTTTTTTTTTTGTAGATAGTGTTCTGTCTGTTTTTGTAAGCACTTCCCTGTGTTCAGATTTCAGAGGTGGATGCTTCCAGGATTTCCAAGAGAGTTAGCAAAGAAAAGCTTAAAGGCACAGTTCTAGATCCCTATCAAGTTGGAGAACTTTAAAGAGAAGGGAGTTAGAAAAATTAAAAGTCACACCTCTGAGGTTGAACAACATTCCAAAGTTGGGGAGGATATTCAGAAAAGAAGGGGAAGGTGTACATGAAAGTCCCTCTAAAACTGTTGTTATCTCTCAGAAATGTTCAAGATATTTCCGGGACTGTCTTTGGTTCCCAAATCAAGTCTTACACATTGTTCATCAGCACCAATTCAAAATTTTAAGGATGCATCATATTTTTCAGAATTACAGTGTCTTAATGCGGTAAGTTGACCTGCCCGAGGCACAACAGCCCTGTGTTTGCAATTCCTTTTCCCCAGTGAGAATCGTCTGAAACAAGAGTGGACAACCTAGATATGAAATCGTTTTTTTTTTCCTATCAACAACCTAATTTTAATTTCTTGCCGAAATAAAAAGAACTCCTGCAGTCCACCAAGGCTTAAAGGTGCTTGGTCCAGAAGATAAAATCAGATTGATACTATTTGTGCCCACTTATTTTCGTCGACGGATCACAACCTCGGGTCAGTCTGTTTTGGAGGGCGACTACAGACCCGATTTCCTTCTTCCGTCCATTAGGCATATCGGTAACATCTATCTTCGGCCCCCTTAGCTGTCGTTGGAGGCAAGGGGAGGTCCGTTTTCCCCCTTGGGGGAGGGAGTGAATATTTTTGTCGTGTCTCTTGAGGCTGGAGCTTGTAGAGTAAAGCATCCTGGGAAAAAGTGTCCAGTTTGGGGGGAAAAATTGAGAAAAGGGAAAACGTGAAAAGCCCATAATAAGAAAGTCAAAGGGAAGTTTGTCTTTAATGGCTCCACAATAGTGAGGTCGTAACCCCCAAGGCAATTAGATTTCACCCCTGTTTCTGTTGCTTTTTTAGGCTAACCATATCTTCTGCCCTTCCACCAGTGTTTGTAATGCATGGCTACAGATATCATCAGGGTAGTGTCGGAATGTGTAAAGCACTCGCATCTCTGGTCCTGGGTTCGATTCCCATTCCGGGCCAGGTGTGAGTAGACCCTTGTAAACGCACAATATACCAGAGAAGTTTGGGACGCGCTTCAGAACGTTTGGCAAAGCTTTCCAACCAACTCAAAGCGCATGATAACGATGGCGCACCTGTCATTACTCCTGTTTTCATTTCTGCGTCTCGTTGCAGCATCCAGCGCTACTCCATCATCCCCCTATCCACCAACTCGGGCCTGATTGGCTGGTTGCGACACTGCGACACCCTGCACACCCTGATCCGAGACTACCGTGACAAGAAGAAGAAGATCCTTCTCAACATCGAGCACCGCATCATGCTCAGGGTAGGCACGCACAGAGACAACCTCATCACAAAATGTCTCTCTTCGTAAGAACTTCGGGTTTCACCATGGTTTCACTTCTGATTTTTGATATTTGATTAACCCGAAGAGCATCTTAGCCCTAACTTTCATTGGTGCGGGCGAAACTACATGTACATTTAATGCGGAGTGTTGAGGACTGTTCAAGTTGATATATCCCATACATTTTCTGTATCATCATGTGGTATTGTCATACCTGTGTCTTGAATACGGATCTTTCATTGGTCCAGAATGATCACATGACAGGGGGACATAACCGCATGTCACTCGTACCGTTTAGTTATCAGCTAGTGCTGTATGGTATAACCTTGGGCGCACATTATCGCTAATCGCTACCCGCATTATCGCTAATGTTCAAACATTCCTGTCACCCTTAGTTTCCCTGAGAAAAACAAGTGGAAAACATCATCAAGACAGAGATAATGAGCGCTGCGATTCGTCTCGTGCGCTATGTGCCCCTCAGGTTTTCAAAACGTCATACTCCTCACAACAGCAGTCAACAACTGTGAAGCGTACCACACAAAACAGCAAGAGCAAATGTCATCAAGTGGTTCGGCAGAAAGAGAGTGGTTAAAAACAATGTAACCAAACTGAGGCTGGAAGGAAAGATAGTCTGTTCCCTTTTATCAATACGTGAAGTTGTATTATTATTGCCAGTAGGTCTAAGGGGAACAAGACCAACATGGCAGCATTGTGATAAAGGTCTATAGGAAGTGAATGCAGCCAGTTTCCAGTTACCTTCATAGGCCAATGTGTTATTTCAGTCTACAGCCACTGTCAACTATCAGGCGTGGCCTGAATGGACATCCAATCTCATTAGCGTACCTGTAGGAACTTTGAAGCCATGCTTGTTACTGAAATAGCCTTGTTTGTTTTGCCGCCGCCACCCCCCCCCAGATGGCGCCAGACTATGAGCACCTGACACTGATGCAGAAGGTGGAAGTGTTTGAGCACGCCTTGGAGCACACTCAGGGAGATGACCTGGCTAGACTTCTGTGGCTCAAGAGTCCTAGCTCGGAGGTCAGTATGTCCATCTGACCATGGGCTGCATATGATCTCACAAAATGAGTCTCAAGGACTTTTTCAAACTTATGTATTTTTAGTTTGGATTGGAACATACTGAGCTCCTTGTTTTGACATATCACTCAATTTGATATCTCTGAGCGCAAAATACCATAAGCTTCTGAGGACTCAGCAGATACCAGATTTGTTTTCAAGGCTGTAATTCAAACATTAACTTGGACACTTGTGACAATTTTTCTGGTGTGGGTCGTGCGTAAATAGAAGTTTGTGTTCTCACAACATCCTGTTGAGAGTTTCAAAACTCTCACAACCGAAGTGTGCCAAAAGAAACATCTGGTACCAAATCTCTGTTACCACAAGTCATGCCACCAGACTGCTGGTAATAACTTCCCGTTTTTGAGTCTCCTGCTTTGAGTTTTTTTGGTTTCTGTTGGATCACTGGAATAGGTGTGGTTTGAGCGACGAACCAACTACACGCGATCTCTTGCCGTCATGTCGATGGTGGGCTACATCCTTGGTCTTGGAGACAGGTAAAGAGATGAATGCACAGTGCAGCTTGTAAATGGAAAAATTGTCATAGATTTTTCTGATTTTAACCGGATGTTTTCTTCCCCATAATTGCCTTGGCGTGAAATTCAAACCTCACTGCTAATGTCATCGGGCATAACCCGTAATTAAGATATCATCTATTTTGGCTAGATGAAAGGTCTTCAAACTGGACAGGAAACCCAGAGCAAGAATCTTGGCAAAGAAGTCTGTGATCGTAATTTTTGGTTGCGGAATTTTGACCAGAAAATACTGTGTTCATTCCAAAGATATTGTATTTGACGTCTAACTAGCTTCAGTAGAGGTTTCTGCATGGACGGTGGCTGTCGCAAGCTTTTAGAAATTTCTTGCATGTTTTTCTCGTCGCAGACATCCCTCAAACCTGATGTTGGACCGCATGTCAGGAAAGATCATCCACATCGACTTTGGCGACTGTTTTGAGGTACTCGTAGAGATATTGCTGCCTTTGGGAAAGATTCCGCTAGGTTAAAATGTCAGACCCTCGCACTTACGCGATTTGTATTTGAGGTCACTGTGGCCAGCAAGCAGTTTGCCGCAGTTTTTGTGTTGTATTTGTTTTGAGGTACAGTGATTCACCGCAGTCATCTGATCTACTCTGTTTTTAAATGTTCCGATCTTTTTTTTTCTCACTCCTCACTCACTTCACGTAATGCTACAGGTTGCCATGACAAGAGAGAAGTTCCCTGAGAAGATTCCATTCCGACTGACGAGAATGCTCATCAATGCCATGGAGGTAGCATGTTCTGTCAATCAGGCACAATGCTTCACGGAAATAAGAATTTCCGGCTGAAATGTTTCTTTCTAGCTAGAAATTACAGTCAAGAATCCTGATGTTTGACAAGAAAACACAAGTGGAAAATTTCCTTGAAAGTTCCAAATCTTCACCAAAAAAATTATGCCGTCACAGACATCCGTGCCAGAACCTTTGTGATCACTGAAAGACTCATCGAGGCTACTTCATTGTACTAATCAACATATTTCTTAACTACTTTCCCCCTTCAGAACATAACAAAAAAATAAGCTTTTGCTCAGTTTTACAGCCCAAGTATTAACCATGTTAAAAGAATCTAAGTACGAGTCAAGGACATGTTTGTCTTGGGGTTTTCCCCCACTCAAGGTGACGGGCATTGACGGTAATTACCGCATCACTTGCTCCAGCCTGATGCAAGTACTCAGAGAGCACAAGGACAGCATCATGGCCGTGCTGGAAGCCTTCGTCTACGATCCACTGCTGAATTGGAGGCTGATGGACAGTAAGAATGATAGGACCCGGGGGAAGGGAGGAACAGACAGAATGAGTGACAAACAGATTGACTGGCTCACAACAGCATCATGGCTGTCCCAAAAGCCTTTGTCTATGATCCACTGCTCAGCTGAAGGCTGATGGGATCCAGAAGAGGGAGGGACAAACAGACAGTTTGACGGACTGAGTGACAAACAGATTGACTGGCACACGACAGTGTCACAGCTGTCCAAGAAGCCTTCATCTTTGATCCATTGCTGAACTGGAGGCTGATGGCCTGTTAATAGATAAAAGTCTCTGCGTAAGAAAGGGACAAAGAGACAGATAGACCAAACAGCCAGACGGTATGACAAACACAGGGACTAAAATATAGATAGATTTGGGGTAAGGAAATTATTCCTTGCACTCCAAATTGGTTTGAGGGAAGCTGAAATCAATCTTCTAAAATGTAATATTTCTCAGAACTTATAGGAAATGTTGCAAAATACCATAAAGACTGCCAGGTGAAAATTTCTTTTTGGAAGGTGGCGTCAGAAAATTATGGAAAAAACATCCCTAAAAGCATCATAAATGTTGTCATGACCAGCCCAGTCACAGGAAAGAATTTCTTGGGATTAGGGCTTGATGTAAGCTGCAGTCAACAAACTGTAGATGGTGTCTACTTCAGAATGCATACTATAAAAATGTTTCTAAGGATCAACTGATCACAAGTGGCACCTGTCCAAGATGGGCTTCTTGACACTGCGCAGGTAAACATCATGTTCCACATTATCAGATTTGTTTAACCTCTCTGCAGCCGCTCCTAAGGCCAAACGCTCCAAGGCCCGATCAGACTCCTTCTCCAGCAGTCAGAATAACGCAGGTGAGAATTTGCTGCCGTGCAAATTTGTCGTCAGCTACATTTTTTCATTTACCATGTCTCTGCATTTTTCCACTGCTGTGTTCCTCAAACCACTTTCTCACACCTCCAAAAACTTTTTTTTTTCCTCAAAACATTTTTTTCTCACAGTAAATTCAGCTGTGCATAGTGGCATGTATCTCGTCGATTACACGCACGTTTCACTAGATCCTTTCAACCGAGATTACAGCGAGTAGCAACAGTGGGGTAGCTGGGATTTTACTAGTGGGTGTGGGGGGCACAGAGAGGGCACCAGCATCTTATGGGGGGGCACCAGCTTTCAGTGGTGTGGTTTCTTGGGGCAACTTTGTTCAACTTATCCTTTTTTTTTTTTAGTGGGGGGCACCAGGAATTTGTGGGGGAGCACGTGCCCCCAGGACCCCCCGTGGCTGCGCCACTGAGCAACAATGATTAACATGCGGGGGGGGGGGGAGTTTGGGAAGAGAGGGGAGGGACTGATGATGGACGTGTAAGCGTAACTTCAGCACCGCATTGCATCTGTTGGGTTCCAACTGAGGGAGGAAAGATTGACGAACAAACTCATCTTAGAGATGAGATGGGAAAACGAGATGCAGCAAGAAGCTACAGTCTAATTCAGCAACCCGGGGGCACGTTTGAGCAAGGAACATTCGTCAGCCAATGGTTAAATTCACCCGGTATCCAGGATATAGTCTGTACACAGGTTACCGGGAGAAAATGACTCGTGGTCAACAAGTGGTCTGCGCTCAAACTTCCCTCATGAAGCTGTGATTTGCTGAAATTTAGTCACCCCTAAAGTTTAAGATGTGCACCGTGCACACAAGTTCAACGCCACTGCAGTACAAGCACGTGCAATTGTCTTTTGGAATTTACATTTTTCCCTCAGTTGGAACCCAGACACTTTTTTTTTCACTAGTTGCATCCATTCTCCATGAGTGCTTTTTTTTTTTCTTTTTTTCGATTCCCTCCTCCCAATCCACTCATCCAGATCTGCTCGATGACGTGAATATTGACACGCCCAAACAGAAGAAGGCGGGGGAGGCCGGGTCGTTGCAATCATCGGGTAAGGTCAAAGGTCAAGTCGTTTCAACACTGCTACGGACCAAAAGTTGGATTTTTTTTTAACCAATTTATCTTTCCACTAAATCAATTGCAGTCAGCCACAAGAGTTATACCATCATTTTTAATGCAGGAATGATTTTTTTGAAAAACCAAAATTAAATAAGAACAGACAATTCGAGCATGTATGAAGTGAATCTTGTTTAGTTGTGCGTAGTTTTGAGGAGCAGTTAACTGAAATAGTGTGGAAGTGTGCCCCATTCGTCTTCAGAAGACAAACAGGAAAAAAAAAATCAACCTTTTTTTTTTCTTAGTCTCCATCTTCAACGCTTTACACCTCATGCATGCGTAGAATCCATGCTCATTTCAAACTGCAGCAAAAAGATGCCTCTTTCATACGCGGGAAAAAAAAATCTCTGCAAAATTCATGGATGGGTGCTGGACTGACTTTGCCAAATGCTCCAAGAAAGACACTTGCCTGTAAGGGTCCCAGAAAGTAGTGTGTAGGATTTTTAAATGCGATGTGAAGGCATTTCCCAAATGATTTGGCCAATATTTCAGGAAGGCAGCTTGCTGGTCAACTTCATAAGCTGTGTCTTAGCCGTGGCTAGGATTCACTCATGTCTATGGAAAGTGACAGAAGCCACCAGGCATCAGCGTCCATAGGCAAACGTGTTATTTGAAGCCGTAGCCACATTTTTTAGACACAGCCTTTCTGACAAGCTAGCAGCCCTCATGCAGACTTCCTGGTTTCCTGCTTATTCCAAACTCCATCACTTTTCAGTAAATTCCAGGAGTGTGAGTGGCCACTTTAAGTTAACGCTGAAAACAGCTAGCAAAAAACTGAAATGTAAAAAAATCCCATACATTTGTACAGAAGCTTAAATTCAGGGTCAACATCTAAACAAAAAAGGCTAAAATCAGCTAAAAAGCTGAATTTTCACACCCCTGAAATTTAGTTGTGCTTGTCCAATGTGTTGCATGACTTCTTGAGGTCTGCCGCCAGTTCTCTAATTTACTGGTATATGAACCGCTCTCCATTTTGCAGAGAGCGAGGGCGCTGTTCAACCCGAGGCTCTCAACAAGAAAGCCATCAGCATCATCAACAGAGTCAGGGACAAGCTCACCGGTCAGTTGCACCAAGCAAACTTTCAACCCAGTCTCAAAGTCATGCCCTGTGTTGCATAATTGTTAAGTATGGCCCATTTGCAGACCTAGATTAGGATGTGCAAGACTTGAACCTTGACTACATTTCACACTAGGCCATGGCAGACCGAGGGGAGGAAGGGAGTGCCTAGCCATTTTAATCTGGAGTCATTCTGTTTCAAGTCACTTGACTAGCTGTTCCTGTGAACTGCAACAAACCGGTCCTTACAAATCCTTTGTTACTTGTGACACAACTGTGACTTGTTATGTTAATGGCTTACTGTTATTTACCTCCCACCCACGACCCCTCCCCCAAAAGGGGAACACAGACAGAACAGCAGCCAATCCATATTTTCAATAACTAAAACTTGAATGCATTTCACGAAGGCCTGTTGTGAACGGCGCCACCCAGCGTTCAATGGTGTCCAGCCCATCCACACCACAAATTGAATTTCCCACATGGGGGTTGCCGGTGCTACATGGTATATTGTTCTCCGCTTTACTGCACAGGGAATGACTTTGCTCAGAAGGACGCTGTGGACGTTGCCAAGCAGGTGGAACTGCTGATCCAGCAGGCCACGTCCCATGAAAACCTGTGCCAGTGCTACATAGGATGGTGAGTGGTCCTTGGTGTCCTATGAAATTCAGACTCGTGTGAAATATGGACTCTGCCCTTCACAGGTGGCAAGTGTTCTGGGCATGTGTAGTGTAGTCAGTGAGTCCATATTTCATGGTGAGCACGTTTCTCACCACACCTGTGCTATGGGTTAGGTCAGACAACTAGGAAGTCCAGAATCCAGTAGCGGAGTATCTATATGGTTGACTTTACAGCTTTCCAGTGTGACTACACCATTTGACGTAAGATATCCATTTATGCCCCAATTTTACAAGTTTCGATAAGGCAGGTGGATGCTTCTGGAGCAGAAGATTGAGCTTTAGAAGCTTCCAAAGCCTTCCAGGGCACTAAATGGCTTCACATGCAAAAATATCATGGCATGCACACTGGGGGAAGATGAAGACCAACTCAGTGTACACGGGATCCATTTTGTGTCCAGGTATCAGGACAGTGGCTGTTGCGAAGTATCTCTGACACGGACAATCTTCCCCGTCTCCACCATACTCATTTTGTTAGGTGCACAGGTTATCGGGGCGGGTGTCAATTTGAACTCGTCATCCGACTCCAGCGTAATGGGGAATCGTTCTTTTTTGGCACTGCACAGTAGCTTAACATTTCTGCAGATTACACCCATGCAAAGTCCTTTTTAACCACTTCGGACCGGGGCATTTTTCAACATTGAGGATGCTGGGCCGGCATGACTATCATTTTTTCCATTTTCAAAATCCTTCAACAATTCATCATTCCATTTAACGGTCGTTTATAGCCGCACAGAGTAATCTTCAGGCACTACTCTAAGTTGACAGGTTACTTTCATTGACTCCCGAATATTTCAGCCAGGCCTGCAGCCTTGTAAACAGAGCCCAGATTGTGCGGTGTTATACAACTGTCTTTTGTTCACGAACCTGGCTCAGTGCACTGCTGACCTCTTTTCAATAGGGGCCAGATTAGCATGCAGCGGTGCTGTGTGGCTCATCGCTGCGGTGGTGGAGAGCTTTTGTCCCCGGTGGTAATCCGCTTGCTCTAAATACCCCAAACCCTGGTATACGGTTTCAAAATAATGCTGGATTATCACCACTTTTGAGAGTGAAAAATGCCGGTCATACCCAGCAGCCTGGTCTTTTGTTCGGAGCACGGTCTTTTGTTACAGGGCCCTGTTTCCTTTGTCCGAGTTCGGAGACCCCGGCCACACATATAAACCATACGGCTCCGATTTCGGAGTCCCCGGCTGGTAGTGGTTAAGAAACTTTTTGCTACAGAGGCTTTGCGTGGGAGCCATCTTGCAGGGCACTTCTTTTGTTCCACAGGAAACCTCCTTTGTGCATACCCTGTGCAACAAAAGCACTGGCCTGCAAGATGGCAGCCATGCAAACCCTCTGTTCAAATATGACATTACAATGTACCATTGTTTTGTCGTTTCAATTGCAGGTGCCCCTTCTGGTAAGGCCATTTTAGCTTCAACAAGTACAACAGAATTGTGGATATGTGAGAGATGTTTCACCACCAAAGGAAGAAAGCTTGTTTACGTAGAGGTAGTGGAAATCGTAGTACATGAATGTAAATTTGAAATGCTGTATGAGGGAAAATGAAGGAATTCTGAGAAATTTTTCCAAAACCATTTCCACATGTCAAAGAGTTCACAAAAATGGAAATGTCACGTGGGACCAATTTTTTTTTGCACCGAAACGGTGATTTCTAGGCCCCAGCTAGCTTAGATAATTGAACGCAAATATGACAAATAAACTTTGCTACAGTTTTAGAAGTTCTCAAAGGAATTCATGTGAAAAGGAAATGAAATTCCTAAAACATGATTGATTGATTTATTCTAGTAGACACAGCAAAAATCCCCTTCAGATTTTCGGGCCTGTTTATCTTCATTCTCGCTTGCTTAATACTTTAAGAGAACTGGATCAAATGAAATGCCAAAATTGGAAGTTTTCCCGGCGGTGAAAATCAGTCACTGCTTTGTCGGCGGAAATATCTGTTGGAAAGAACATGTGTAGATCTTGTGATCAGTACTGAACCCTTTTGGTGATGGCTTCAATATCACACTTTCCTTCTGCTATTCTTTTCATACAAATGAAAGTGAACGCGCAAACCTGAGAAGAGTTACCTCACAAAAAGATGCGATCGTTTTGTGACGTTATGAAAGTCCCCGTCTATCCTTCTTTACAATGAAACGTCAGGAAAATAAAAACATTTGCCAATCTCAGGTTTACCAACACTCACCAATAGGACTTTTGCATCAAAACTTGTTTTCACCAATCATAAATTTAATTGTAACCATTTTAAAACCAAGAAACAACCAGTGGATCACTTCGGTACAGTGTGTACTCGGAAATAAACAGCCCCATAACCAATATATAATGTAATCAATAACCAATTCCATAATCAATTGGAATCAAATTGGGTTCAGTTGGAATCCAATTGGGTTCAATTGGTTTGAATAATAAATTCGGACCTTTTGGACCAGTTGGACCATTTGAATGCCAATTCACAATGCAATTGTAACCAACTCATTTGAAAATCCATTTGATGGGGGAAACAAGCTAAAAGCAAACCATTTGATTCCCATTTGAAATTCCAATTGATTGGGGAAAATAAATAGCAAAGAAAAAAATGCCAGTTCAAATTAATTGCGCTCCAATTAAATCCAATTTAAATATTAATTGGTTTGAAAAGGCCATTTGTAGTAGGGAGAATAGTCAGAACCTGCCACAAAACACATCACATGGATGAATCAACCAGTAACGAGGGGCTATATACTTAAGCAGACTTTCACGATTAATATTTTTTCATGATGCACCCACTAATTACGTATATTTATATCAAAGTTGGGAAGTTGTGCTGAATGTTTAATTTATTCCGTGGGTGGTACATGTATTTATAATGGATTGGAAATGAAGCCCAAGAGGAAACCTGTACAATTGGATGTGGCAGGTGCACGTGCTATAAAGGAATTCACAGCGTAGATCTGCATGCACCAGTGCATCTTGTTCCTAGGTCACTTGTTTACCACAAGCATATTACGAGTTTAACTGACAGAAAATTTCTCTCAAAGCAGTGACCAAAATTAGGCCAGATGTTGTATCTCACTTCTGAACGTAAGGCACTGAATTTTATCTATCAACCAAAACTTGACGCAACGCTTGAGATTGTGCTTCATTCTACAGGCAAGGGCCTATTTACACAGACAAGCAGTAACATTTCGGAGAATTTCCCCGCGTGCTAAAAATACCAAACGCGGTGGTTTCCAATGGGCTGTTTCCCCCCGAGAGATCAAAGCCTTGCCATGAGGTAGGACAATCAATACCTGTTTTTAAGAAACCTGAGCGATTTTTACCCAAGATGCCGTGCTGAGACTGCACATTCAGACCAATCAGCAATCTCCTTGAGCACGGCACCACAGACTGGCCGCGAGGCTGAGGGAGAGCAGGCTTTGATTTCTCTCATGGGGTGCCATCGTTGCCGTGGAAAGGCATTGGCAGGACAATCTGCATGCCGAACTGGTTTCCGTCTCGCTGGGAATGTACAGTACAAATCCAGCAAGGCGTATCGCCTTCCATCAACGCTTCCCATTACTCCCCAGTCTGTGTAAATGGCTTCCCCTTATTTCAGTAATGCTGTCTGGCGCAGAAAGTGCTAAAAGACAGGAAGTACTTGCTCTAATGGCTAAAAAGAAACACTTTTTTCTGGTGTTGATTTCTGCTTGGCACACACCTACTTTTTTAATTTGAGTTTTATCTACAAAGGACCCCAAAAGGAGCTCCATTTGTTTTGAAGCAATGGAGTTGCAGTTGTGCGTGGTGTCTTGAACCCGAGAGTAACATGGGCCTCTGGAGGCCATCGGCTGCTGCCAATTCCCATTGACGCCCACGTTACCTCCTAGCTGTCGCCGCTTGATTCTGACACACACCGACTACTGGCCTGTGTTCCAGGCATTGGTCTTACGCTGCCTCCTCTGCTCATGGCGCTGAGCATTTTTTATGCAAAATTTAACCGCATTAAAACAAAAACAATATCTTGTGTACATGTTCTTCTGGTTACGATATCTATAAGCTGAAATGGTTTGCACACTCCTCTGTGACCAATGGTTCTTTCTGATTTTTTTTTTTTTTTAAATGTTTACAGAGAAATGTAATAAACTAACTTTTGAATCTGGCAAGCTTTGTAGCGTTGTGTGGTCCTTCAAACAACACTGGACTCTCCATGACGAGTTGACGATTTTTTTTCAATGATTGTGCTCCTTGATCATGCTCCAAATTTCATGGCGCTGCTAAGCAAATCATTTTACGTCAACAGAGGCAGTAAGCACAGCAAAAAACGTGCTAAGATTGGAGGAAAAGTACGTAATGCAGTGGACAAACAATAGAAATCTCTATCCGCACACTACCACGCCAAGTACCGCCATGAAACAGTGCTTTTAAGATCACCAAATTTTTCTGCTACAGTAACCACGACTTTCCGGCTATTGTATAGCAGTTCCCATTAGCCTTTTAGAAGTACGGCTGACACACTAAGAGGGCGCTATTTGAAGTGGGTAAATTTGGAGCAAACAAAAGATTTGACCCAAACTAAATAGCGCCCTCCTATTGTGTCTGCCATGCTTCTAAAAGGCCAATGAACTAAGCCTTTTGCTAGTTAACTTTGACCCAAATCTGGTACACTGAGTAATGCACGTGAACATAACAACTTGAATTCTCCTTACTAAAACCACTGTTGCTATACCTCGTGATTCGGGGCAAGCTTTTGCTTAGTGACGTAAAAAGACGCCTTGCAACAATACACTATTCTCAATGGATAAGGAGGCACGAAGGAACCAGTCCATTCCAGAGATGGTGGTTGCTATGCAAAAGCTTGCCCCGAATCAGGAGATATAGCAACAGCGTCTTCAGTCTGGGGAATTCAAATTGTTATGTTTATGTGCAGTCAGAGAACTCAGTGTACCAGATTTTATTCAAACTTGGGCCTGCATTCTGCAGCTACTAATATCAGATTTTATCCCATACACAAATCTCCATTAGGAATTCTTCCCAGTCTAGTTTTTCCAGAACTGGTCAAAATGCCCCCCTCCCAAGTCAATCTATATGCAGCATATTATAACCCTAAACGTTTAAACTTGATACCACATACCTGCATTGTAAATGCCATGAACACCTGTCATTATTACACTTAACGGGATTTCTGACAATGACGTGTAGTCTTAATTTGCACAGTGCGCTATTTTTACACTTTTATTGTGCAGGAGCACATAAAGAAACACCTGTTCTTTCTTGTACAGACAGCTGTGTGCATAAAAAGAACTGGAATTTGTGGTCTTGGTGTTTTTTTTGTTTTTTTTTCATTTTCTGAGGCAACTGCTCTGGGGCAACTGTCAACCTTTTCTCGGTCACACCATGCCGAGTCAAAAAGAGGAAGATGGCAACCTACATGGACTCTTCAAGAAGTAAATAAAGTCCCAGGAAGCGCAGAGCTATCCCTTCGACAAAGAAGTCTTTGAGGGTATGCAGAGCCACACCCATACCCGCCATCCTCCCAACACAAGTTAGCACCCCAAAGATTCCAATTACGCCACAGTTTTGTTTTTTTTTTTTTAAGATTTAAGATGCAGCTGTTCTGAACAAATTAAAATACCCAATCCGAGGCACGATACACTTTCATATCCACTTAAAAACCACGTTACCATTTTTAGTGTATTTTAGCAATAGCGTTAACCTACTCTTACGAGTTTCCTGCTATGGCTTCTTTAGGCCCTTTGGGTGCTTCCCTCTCGCCGTTCACTCCCTGCTCGGGTATTACTTCTTCGTCTTCTAAGCTCTGGATGGAGACAAAGAAAGGCGAACAGCTGTGAGTGAAGCCTCAAACTTCTGAAGCTGAAAAACAAGGATCTGTGCAAGGTCTCAAGTCGGCACGATTCGTGCGGAGCAAGCTCACCTGTCGCGCAAATTCCGGCAGGATGAACGCCGCTCTGTGAATGGCGGCATTGTAGTACTTCAGCTTCAGTTCCTTCTTCTGGCCTTTACTCCATTGTCGCACCGGCTCCCGGAAGTTGGTGTCCTAAATTTTAAAGGCAATGGTGCCAAAAAAAAATCGGCTTCGCAAATGAAATATGCAGTCTGGCAAGATCAGGTACCAATCCACAACTTTGGTGGAAGACATCCGTAAGCTTTATCCCAAAGATCTTTCAGAAACCAACAGGAAGGTCAAAACCAGCCAATTTAAATTCACATGGGGCTCAGCAATTTGGGGGTTTTCAAATACAATGAATGGTCCACTTCCTGGAGGGTAATTCAACTTATGAAAGCAAATTTCATACAATTAAGGGCATTCAACTGCACCATAGCCCAGCCGAAGGTATATAAAGGCAGCCAAGTGACCCAACATCTGCCCACGGATCACAGCCAGAGATCGCGAAGTGTTGACTTCCGCTGAGTGACGAAAATTGGATAAGCCGTAGAAAACCCTCAATGCACGGACGGGTACCAACAAACCACTCTACTCACACGTGGCCCAGGCCGGGATTGGAACCCTAGGACCATAGTGGTGCAAGGCAGGTGTTTTTAAACTCACCAGTCGTACATGCCACCCGGGGGGGATGGAGGGTTTTGGGCGGGGTCCAGGGGTGTTTCCAAGAAAAATTGCTTGGAATGTGAGCAAACCCGAACAAACTGTGAATTCATGGCATCTGCCTTTAATAACTTGAAAGCATTTTATAATCCCTTTCACGCCAATTAACTTTCTCACCCCCCTCAATACTTACAGGACTGACACCGCATAAGGTGAAGCCAATCTGACCACTGGGATAGGTAGGAATGGTACAGTAGGCGTAGTCAATGACCGGGTAAAGTGTCCTGCAGAATTCTCGCATGCTCTTGATCAGATCCAGATGCAGCCACAAACACTCCCCTGCATGGGCCAACATTTTTCTACAGTTCAATTTCGCAATTGTGGAGACAAGCAGACCTACCACAGTTACTCCAGTCGACCCTGCGACTCAACCGAATTTGAGTGACAACTTTTGCCCGCTCGACTCGAGTCACGACTGGTGAGCGACTCGAGTCACGACTGGTGAGCGACTCGAATTGAGTTACTGCGGGCAAATGACTTGGCACGACTCAAGCTCACGCTGTGACCCGACTCGTTGCCTTCAAATCAATCGACTCCATCGCGCGAGTGGCGGGAATGGAGCCTATGATCTGGTAAAACCCCATGATTTGGTGATTTGGTGTAATTACACAGTAGCACACGAGGGACATTGGGCCCATTTTCTTCAACTTACCTTGCGTGCACACAACGCCACCGGGTCTCAGCGCCTTCTTCATGAGTTCGTAGTATGACTTCTCAAACAAAGCTGCTGCAGGACCTGTTCACATTAAAAAAAAAAAACCAAAACCCAAAGTTAGAGCTGCTCATAAACTGACAAATGGATACAAACTAGTGAAGGACAGCATTTGTCTTAAGAAAAGATGAGCCTGCGAGTCATAAAAGTCAATTTATGACTGGGGTACACGGTCATTGGACTAACTCCTATCTTGCATATACTAGTCGGGACTATTCTAGTCAGCTAAACGGATCCTGCCTACAGAAGTAGGTCGCATTGCTGGTTATCAACGGCCATGCATAGCAAGGACTTGTAGTACATGTACACCAATGATCAATGACCCTTGCTTGACCAACCTTGCCTGTAGAGGTGCCCTCTTACGTGCCCCCCTCCCCCGTGGGTAGGCCAAACAGCGCCCTCAACTGTGCCTGTGCAGAACCAATGAGCCCTGCCCCCCTTGGACACCCAACTTCACCTCAAGCAGCGTCCCAAAAACCTGGGGCTTCCAGGGCTGTGAGTATGACTGCGTCTGTTGTCAGCTTTGCAACCGGCAAAGCCCTAGCCTCAGATGCGAGATTTGCAATGCAGCCGTACCTATCGGGTCCGAGGAGTCGGTGATGATGACGTCAAACTCGTTGCAGTGCTGCTCCATGAAGGCAAAGCCGTCGCCTATATGCTGGGTTAGCTTTGGGCTCTGGAACCCGCTGGACATGTAGGGCAGGTATTTCTTGCTAACTTCGATCACTTTCTGCAAGTCAGTGCAAACAAGCTTGCCAATCAACAGAGTTGAACGACTATCCATTATATTACAACTTCGACCCACTGCGACCACAGATAGGAAACGCTTGAGATTCACTCCTTCAAACCCTTCAATTTCAATCAATTAATAGTGAAGAAACAAACCTATTAAAAGTGGTCAGAATTATCCGAGGACCACACACAGGGTTATTTTGTTTTGTTTCATGTTGTTTTCATTTCAGAGTGAGCTGGGTTGAGACAACAGTATTGACCTACACTGAAAAAGAAATTTTAACAAATAAGACGACCCTTCACCCCAAACAGCTAATACAGGAGACCAACAGCAAATTCAGAAACAAAATCGTGAAGAAATTTCACGCTGCTCCAAACGTCCTGTCTTTTTCAACGTGTAATGGTATCAACAAAGAATGGCAAAACATGAGGTCTCCCCTCCCCTTTACCTCATCAATCTCGCACTGCGTGACGCTCTCCACCTCTGGGTGTTTGACGACCTCTCGGATGACACCACCATCCCCACCCCCGATGACCAACACCTGCCCCCCAAAAAAACAAGAATTTTGAAACTACAGAAAACCGTGAGCAATACAATACAATGTTACATGTAATTAGACGGACCTCTTTGTGCCCCAATGGGCAGTCCATGTGTTAAACAGAATGCCTAATTGGGTTCCCCCCCCCACCTTCCCCTGTCAACAAAAAAAGGTGGCGGCATTTGGCCACTCAGTGAGTGAGAGTACATACTCTCCATTCCAAAATATATGTACATGTTACAAGTATTAGAGTCCGTCAACTTTACAATGAAATCATTTCACTTTTTTAACGATTGAAAGCTTATCAAATCACAGGCTTGTTTTCCAAATTATGAATTCTCCTTGAATGAGTACATGTAATGCTCTTCAGCGCAGACATCATGAAAGGGATTACGTGTATGGCTAATTTTTATAATTTCTCTTTGAGCCAGGGTGTTGTTCCAAGTGCTTGGAAAACTGCCAATGTAGCTCCCATTCATAAACATTCCGATAGGAGCGACATTGGCAATTATCGCCCCACTGCCCTCACTTCAGTGTTTTCGAAGTTGATCGGAAGTATTGTATCTGGCAATATTCGTTCTCACTTGGAAACGAATGGATTAACCCTAACACTCCTCAGTCCTCCAACAGGTGAAGGATTGAGGAGATTTAGGGTTAATGTATGAGCTCCAGCATGGTTATAGGCCAGGCCGTTCTTGTGCAACACTTCTTGATGACACAATAACGGAGTGGTCTAACACACTGGATCAAGCCAAATCTTGCGTGCATGTTATATCTCTGGATGTCAGCAAAGAGTTGACTGTATTTCGCATAAGATTCTTATTAACAAACTCAAGAATACGTACGGGATTTGTGATCCCTTTACTCGGTTGGATTAATTCTTTCCTTGTTGAATCTGTCCGGTCTAATGTTACATCTGGAGCTCCACAGGGGCCTGTCTTTGCCCCTACTTTTCAACATTTATATAAATGACTTACATCTGTCAAATCCCCCTCGGCACTATGCAGATGACACTTTTTTAAACAGGCAGATTCAAGGGGAAAATGATTTGATGTCTCTCCAGACAGATCTGGATGGCCAAACAGAAATTTACTCTCATTGAATCCTGTTAAGTGCAAGTTTGTATCTCTTACTAGAATGCGTCGTCGCCCATATCAGCCTGCATACTTTTTAAATGGCGCTCAGATTCCTGAAGTTACTGAGCTTAAGCTACTTGGTGTTTACGTGCGGCATAATTTGTCTTGGGACACACACGTTAATTTGGTGACAGCTGAAGCATATAAAACATTGGGTTTTATTTGTTTTATTTTTATTTTAGTTGTGGGTGACTGCAGTTCAAATACGCTGCTTACATTGTATAAATCCATTGTGTTACCCGCTCTAGATTACTGTTCTCCTATTTGGCACGTTTACAGTGTTAAACACGAAAACAACTGGAAAAGGTTCAGAGGCATGCCGCGAGGTTAATTCTTCACCAGAAGAGGCAAGAACAATCTTATAGTAATAGACTTGCTGGGACAGGGCTTGCTGCACTGAACAATAGGAGGCATTACTTATTTCTGGCTTTTGTATGCAAGGAGCTGCTTTCCACTAATCGTGTCGGCATGTTAACATCCTTTTTAAATTTGTTACTTGTTCAAATTCGACACGGGGATACTAAACTTGTCTTTCATCATTTGCCTGCCCACACCGACGTATTTCAATTCTCCATCCCTTGCCATTTCGCACATACTTTGAGCACCTTGCCTAGTGACTTGGCTAATAATCTGATATGCGCCCCTCTCCGTCAGTTTTTGAGTGAGCTGAAGGACCACTTTGCTGGCTAGGCTCGTTTTTAACCCATTGCCGTATTTTTATCTTAATTATGATTATTTTTGTTGTGCTCTTTCTAGCCTTACTTTTCTATTTGAGTCTCGGGAGACATACGCCTTTTGGCGACAGTTTATTTTTAAACTTTTATGTTCTCCTGGGCGGCCCGCTGTGTCTAGTGATTGTCTAGTTGCATGTTCAATTGCCCCAATAAATATCATTACTATATTAATATCATTATTTTTGTATGCAATCATGCCATGTCAAATTTTAGTCACAATTTCAAGTACTCTCATGCATATGTAAATGTCAGAGACTTTAAAGGCCTTGAGTTTTCTGTCTGAAGATTCTACGTCAGGACTTTTCTTCTGATTTAACTTTCCAATGGGTTTATAATGGCATTCGTTGGTATATTGCCAATTCGATCTTCTTTATGGGACACTGGTGTATACTATCTTTTTCCACGAATGCAGTGATATGGTGCCACTTTCCATCCCAACAACGGATCAGTGAACGAAGTACCGGTGCACCGAAGTACCGGTGCACTGAAAAACATACATGAATTCTACTTGGAAATACAAGCAACATACTTGGATCCGTAAACGTGCCCTGCACCCCCAGGCCTCTGCCTATTTTATGCACCGGATTAGCCCAGTTGCTTGTTGAGGTTTAGGAACCAGGAATGGGGCAGATTTTCCACCATTACTCTCCATCATTCTCCTCTTTACAGTACAAGTAACTGTCAACGTCAAAAACAACCTACCTTCTTTGGGCTAGGATGGGAGTTGAGAGGCAGGTGAGAGATCATCTCCTGGTAGCTGAATTCATCCCGCTCCGTACACTGAATGACGCCGTCCAGGACGAGCACATTGCCATAATTCTCACTGTCGGTACAAAGAGGAAAAATACACGTGTACAAAAGGGAGGCTGATGGTGTTGGGCTTGACAGATTTTGCCAGAGAGCAATGGATAGCAATGTGCACGTATGTGTTCTAAATATAATGTACAAATCCACACGTCAGATTTGTGCTGGGGAGGCAAAAAAATTGGACGTCAAATTTGCAGGGGGATTTCCATTCTCGGCACGATTGGTGGATCTGTGTTTACTGAAACATCTTGGCATGTTATCCATTGCTCTTGGACAAAATCTGTCAAGACCAACACCCATCAGTCAATCACCTTTTTCCTTTCAAATTAACGATGGAGGACAACCGCTTTAGAAAGGGGCCAGAGATGTGGGTCACTTTATACTTAGAGTCCGTTTCTTTTTTATAAATTGGCTATGCTCTTCTTTTGTGGTTTCACTAACGCAGGAATAAAACAAGTTTAAAAGACCCCCATAAAACCTTATGGGGTCTTTCTTATGCTTTATATCAAATGGGGTCTTTTAATCTTTTTTCATTCAACAAACCAATCACCAATGTGCCCACGCCTGAAAACAACTGTTAAGCTACACATGCTCAGCCAACCAACCAACCACCTTGACCGCAACGGTTTAATAACCAACTCAGTGAGATTTTTTAGTATGGCGGATAGTTCTTGTCTTTCTCAGTCACTTGCAGCTTCAGTAAACTCATTTTTGATTTGGTTAATTTTGTCGTCTACTTCTCTCAGGTTTGCCAAGTTTAATAATAATTCAGTTTTTTTCACCTCTGAAGGTTCTACAAGTTGTCGGTCAAAACCCATGAGTTCTCTGATATTTAACTCTCCGATTTCAGTTTGCATCTCTTCGTCTTGGGCAAGGTCTTCTAAAGTTTTGCTAACTTGATTGGTTGCTTGGGGATGTTCTTGTAATGGGATACTTTCGACTTGTAGTTGCCCAAGTCTATCGCCGTTTTTACCTGTCGTGTAATCTTTCAAACTAAAAGTACATCTTATAAAATCTGTGTTTGTTTTACCCTGAATCGTTCTTAGATTAAAGAAATAGACTACTGTCATTTTTATGAGTTTAACCAGTTTATTTTCCATTGAACACAGAGTTTATCTTTATTATCAAGTTGCAAAATATTTGGGTCTCTAATTGTTGGCTCCTATCCTGTTAGGCCGTTTCTTGTTTAATTGCGTCATAAAAGTCGTTCATTTCATCTTTGACTACGGCTCTCCTTAAATCTGTTGTTTGTGTTTGGTCTTCTGTTTCTTGGTCTAAATTAGTTTCTAGTATCTTTACAATAAAACATTGCGACCCAAGCAGTCTTTCTCTGTAATCTCTGAGTGCCGAGTTACACTTTTGAGTCAACAACCAACATGAATGCTGACAGTGCCGACCAGAAAATGCCATCTTGCTGAGAGCGCAACTTTTGCTCGTTTTAAATTTTTTCCGATATTTGATTTGCTGCTCAAAACTACATGTACAGTCATCTATAAATAATAAACAGCGTCTTGGTTCCATCAAAAATTTCTTGAAACGTTTACAGTGTCTCCCGTGCTCAGTCTCCGTTTGGATACATTTTCTCTTTGGTGTCCAAAATAAGCCATGTTTTTGGTCAGCGTCGAGGGCAGCCAGTTGTATTTGAAATTGTGAAAAACATTGGTGTCTCTACAGCTCATGATGGTAGTACTCTGTAGCCTGACGTTCAGCCCTTGTACCAAGCTGCGAGCCAGGTTGTTATAAACCACTCTATTGTGATCCAACTCCCCCGTCTACCTTGAGTATAAAAGTGAGTTTGACCGTGCCGAGAACAACCATGTCGTCCGCGCCTACAGGCGGAAACTTGACTGTTAGTTTTTGACCCGCGGCTATGGTGCTCAGGTAGTGAGTAATGATTACTTCGCACCTTTCTCCTTTGATGGCCCTGGGAACTTTGAGAGGGTGGTTTGGATTGAGCTTCTTCATCACGGTTGTTGTGGTTGCGTTTGGTTTTTTAACAAAGCACAAGAAAAATTTGGTTTTAATTAAAACAAAGTTAACTCACATTTATGGCGAGTGTTTAATGATGGTAGGAGGGGCTATTGTCAACACTCTGGCATTCACGGGGTCTAATTTTTTGTTTAGCAGCATTTCAAAACAACAGGTTGATAAATGCAAGAGACATGATTTGGCCTTGGAAGAACTGGCCCAAGGGAAACAACATTGGGAGCAAAAGCATACCAGACTTATATATTTTTTAAACGAGCAAATTCATATGCAAAAGGCTTCAGAGCAAATGTTTGAAATGTGGACGAGGCTTTGATAGCGTATAACGAAATAACCCGCAGCTACAGTGTACTTGCCGTCGAGCCTGCCACCAGAGCCCACATTGAGTGATTTTTACACACCCAGCGATGACCAACGAGATAGAGAACTCCGGTGTGAGAGCAAAACCCAAAAGTCTGATATTGCAAAGCTCAAAGAGGTTTATTACAGCCCTCGAGGTTATTGGAAGGGAGAGGGAGCTGTTAAAAATTTACACGAGAAAACCGGTACAGACAAGAAAACAATAAGAGCCTGGTTAGCGAAACAAGCCATTCGGAAAATTTATCTGCCTGCACCGGGGTATATACCAAGTCCGAGGACTTAACAAAAAGACTTTGCTGAACCCAACGACATGCACCAAATGGACGTGTTGTATTTACCCTGGGATACGGGTGCCAAAAGGCCCAAGAGGTAGAAACTTATAAATAAGCGTCAACGGTGGTCGACGTTACTTCCAGATACATGTACAAAGAAGCAGAACCTTTAACTTCAAAACTGCCAAACAAGTGACAGACGCTATGAAACAAGTTTATGACAGATCTCCTTTGACTGGGCCTTGATCGCTTAACGTAGACTCTGGCTTAGAATTTAAAGGCGAGTTTAAAAAGACTTTTATAAACTTTATTTCCCTTCTATAAAACATCCTCCCAAGCCACGAATACAGGAGAAAGTCTGGTCAGAGAACTTTATTTCCCTTCT
Organism: Acanthaster planci; assembly: GCF_054643075.1. Taxonomy (NCBI): domain Eukaryota; kingdom Metazoa; phylum Echinodermata; class Asteroidea; order Valvatida; family Acanthasteridae; genus Acanthaster; species Acanthaster planci. The sequence goes on from NC_141792.1 coordinate 9,847,028, forward strand.
AAAAAACATCCTCCCAAGCCACGAATACGGGAGAAAGTCTGGTCAGAGAACTTTATTTCCCTTCTAAAAAACATCCTCCCTAGCCACGAAATACGGAGAAAGTCTTATAGTAGTTTATTTTCTTTCTAAAAAACATTCTCCCAAGCCGGCCACGAATACGGGCAATTCGAACATACATGTAGGCAGTTCTAACGGGTCGTGCTATTTAGCATCAACGAGCGTCAACAGAGCGTCAACAAGTTATTCAAGCATATTTATGCAAATATTTCTATATAAAATGTTGATTAGGGTCCTACATATCAAATTCAATGTATAATATCTATCTGAAATTATATTTGAGTGTTGAAATTTGAATGACAAAGTCCGGCCTGTTTGTGCAGTTCGACCGGCTGCCATCTTGTTTTCGAGTGGACGGCAATGGAAAGATAGATGGAAGTCCTCGTACATCGTGAAAAATTTTCATTTTCCTGCGAGAATCTGGAAGCAAATTCAGTGTTTCTCTTATACAGTGGCAAGTGTTAGAGTCTCTAGGTATTTTCAAGTTGTTGACGCTTTGTTGACGCTACTTGTGTGTGTCGACACTTGTTGATGCCAAATAGCATGACCGGTTCTAAAATGGGTCTTTTGTGGCCTAAAATGATTAGATCATGTAGGTGAAGCCCTGTGCGTATTTTGTGTGAGAGCGGTCAAGAACCACATTGTAGCCCTGTCTGTATTTTGTGCGACATTGTAGCCGGCTACGATGTGGGAGAGGAGGGTAGTGGGGTAATCTGTAACTGTGCCACACGGAGTATGATAGAGAATAGCTCTACTAAGAGGATTGCTGGTATTCCTCTTTTTCGACTTTGGACGGGATCATCATACTAACGCTCCAAGCCTGTACATATTGTGAGGTTGAAACGGTTCTCAAAAATTCTAAAGACTCACCAAAAACACCTCTATCAACACCTACAGGCTTCCATAACTGCCAACGTCAAACGGTTATTGCTACATGTACATGTACAGTCAAACACAAATAACACGAGCACGCTTGAGACGAGCTCGTGCTTAAGATGAGCAGATTTCTTCAGTCCTGTTCAAAATGTACACATTCCTATGAGAGAAAACTTACTTAATACAAGATGAGCACTTTTGCCTAACCAGCAGTGTCAAAAACTATTGTCCATGGCATTTTTAATACGAGTACAATTGAAAAGCGTCTTCAAAAGCTTAATCCCAGCAAGTAATTCTATGAATGGGATAAGTGATAACACATATAACACGAGGTTTACCGTAAGACAAGGTTTTTTGGAGAGTCCCTTCAAGCTCGTATTAAGCGTGTTCGACCGTACATGTACATGTAGTAGTCGCTGCCTATAACTTATAAGCGGGGAGACTAGACCTGCCGCCCTGCCATCATGCCTGTTAATGTTCGTCAGCTTAGGGGTCTTACTAATTACCGTCAACACACGATAGTAATGTCAACACACCGTCAACTCCTCGAACATACAAGTTTAATGGAGAAAAGAGGCACAGAAGTGTAACTCTCGGACTGACAGAGACTTTCCAGTAGTAAGGGGTCACAAATCAATTTGCGAAATGGAGTTTTTTCACACACAAAAAAAAAAGATCTCTAGCAGCGTAGCAGGTCGCCGCCATCTTGTCTGCCCTTGGACTGTCCCATTTTGGTGTGGGCATGGAGGTGATACCACAAACAACAGAGGGCACCAGCAGCTGCAGATGGTTTGTGCATTGCTTGGATCATGTTGTGAGTCAGTATTTTGTAAATTTCAATCTTTTTTATTTGTGACTATGATCACTTCCTATTATGAAATCTCTACGTTTTGTGGATGATCCGACTGACTGTCCTGTGTTTCTTTAACATATAATATTACCACCCCTCTTGCGTAATGGTATGGTCCCAGCTGCCCCAGAGGCAACATGGCTGCTGATTTTGATTTCGGCAAAATTAAATCGGCAATTTTCCAGAGTTTAATCTGTTGATGTTTAGCCGAAATATCCTTTCAAACACTTTTTACTATTGAATTCAGCTTCTTTGTTTTTTAACATGTTTTGGAGGTGCTGACGCTGTGTTGACGGTGTGTTGACGGTGTGTTGACGGTCTGTTGCGTGTTGACGGTGTGTTGACAGTAATTAGTAAGACCATAAGCTAGGCCTACACTGAAGGGCGCCCTCAATAATTCAATGGTTCTCATTTCTTTTACCACTTGAGATAAGGTCGGTCGAAAAAAAATTCCTTTAAAAAAATCCATGTTGCTGGAGTATAAATCATGACTGAATAAACCTCAATTTTCCGTGTACAGGGGCCTTTTTGTTCTCTCTGCATTTTTTATATACATAAGTATTAAACAAACATAACTGTATAAAAAAAATCGAAAAAACACGGTTTGTGTGTATACTTGCATGCAAATAGACATACATGTCCTTATTGTTAGTGTTACAAGAAGCCACAAAACATACCGCGCTGGATTGCGGAAGTCTAATGCTGCTGGTCGATACCATGCTGCTCACATTGAAAATTCCCTTGTACGAGTCCGGGACAAGACAAGTGTAGGGCTACGCACGAACCTCAGTGGGCCACGGAAAGGCGCACGCCAACGCCGACTGTCGCTGTTGGTCCTTTTTCGAAATCGTACGTTTTCAGGGCTTTTGTTTTCAAAGGTCATGCTGGTCAATTCTTTTCCCTTCAGGTTTTTTTTTGGGGGGGTTAGGTCTTTTTAGCAGGGTCGGAGGGGAAAAAAAGCTTCTTCTTTCCGTGATCGGGAGCCCAAAATAGGGTCGGTCGGAAATGAGAACCATAGAATATAAAAAGGGTGCCCTAATCATGGTAATCGTGTCCCCACTTTCGTGACCTTACCTTTCGAATACGAGCACATCTTGAAATTTGGATTTTTCATGGAAGAGCACATCCTTGACTTTCAGTGACATACATTGACCAGGCCACAGTGTACTGAACTCACTGAACCAACCTTCGTGCAAGGAATCCATGAGAAAATGACCGATATGGGTAAAAATCACCTGCAACTTGACGGTGTTAATTTGCTGTGCTTGTGCGATGTGTCCACAATCGTGAAAGTTGCTCGTTTATACATATGCCACAAAAGCACATGCATCGCCGGTTCTCATGAGTTTTTCTCCTGAAAGTCAGGGTATTCAACTTAATGCAAGGTACCATTTGCTGCGCTTAGTCCATGGGTTATTTAACCCCTAAGCTTTCGATTCATACCACGTGTGCGTGCGGTGCGCGTGCGATCGAGCGTGGACCACGGTAGTCTTGGTTGCCAGACGTTACTGTTTTACTTGGTTCCTGAACCGGCCGCCCCGAGAGGGCGTATATCATCGCTCACACCATGGAGGAAGGAAAGAAATTATTAAGGGTGAAGTGTTCGAATTCAAGCAATGTTCTCCGGCAGGCACAGGTGCATAAAAAGTACGCCTACAGATTCTTTCAAATGAAGGGGTCTGTTTGGGCCAAGAAATTGTGGAATTGTCTCAGACTGGCCCAGGATCATCTCTGTAGATTCAAGGGCACCCATCTGGGGGCAAAGCAGATAAAAACGTGGCTGAAAACTTATCAGAAGAGCCCCGAAGGTGAGGGATGTCATTTGAAAAATGGCCGCTGAGAAGACTTAGGAACCTTCACTTTTGGGGGGGGGTGAGTTTGTTTTGGGCGAATTAATAAAAAATTCATTGGTTTACCTACTAACAATTGATAATCTGAAATCTGAAGGACCAAACAACACATTTTTTGTTTGAGAGGCCTCAGGGACTTCAGTTGCCTGTCATGGGGCTCCAAACTTTGTTGATTTTACACTGTTTTCAATGGAGCTTGAATTGGTTTGGTGCACCCTTTAAGCCCCATTGAAGTTCGGGGCTCACTAACATGCAAGCCAGCATCACTGAGGTTTCTCAAACAAAATTGAAGTATTGTTTTGCCCTTAATCTTTCTATTTCTTTTCAATTTTTGGAGGGTCGGCCAATTACATTTTGAATTATTCACACGAAATGAAATCACCCCCCCCCCCTTAAGGTGAAGAATCCAAGCCTGCTCACAACCATTTTTCAAAATATTAACATCCCTCTACTTTCTCAGGAACGTAGGACCATTTTGCAGCTGTATTTTTCACAATTCTGCTATCGCATGGAAGGCCTCAGAGCCGAGGAGTGTGATCGTGACAAATATTTTAATAATATTTTGGGGGGCCAAACAAAGTTTTTTCAAAAGAAACTGTGTGAGGGCACTTTTCGTGCTAATGAGCTGGACAGAAATTGCCACTTGAGTTAGTTCACCCAAAACCAAAAAGCTCTGTACACAAACAATACACGTAGGCATACGAAAATAAAAAATAGTTATTTTCATGTCTGTCCTTTTGCATGATTCCCTTCCGCTACACTAAACGTGCGCGCGCACACAAAGAAAACTTTGACAAAATCCAAGGGCAAGAGCGCCACGTAGTGACGCTCGGAAGAAATCTAGCAAAACATTTTTCACTGGAAATTGAAGAGCACGACCTCCAGTATATGTACAGTTTTCTTTGCCAACGTCAGTTTTTCCAGCCCTTCTCCGAAACAAATCCACAAATGCTTGCAAATGATACCGGACCGTGGGCTGCACTGGCCTAGTCTGGTCAGAAGCAAAGATCCTTCGCGGCGCTATACGATCTTTGGTCGGAAGGTAGCCTGCGATGCCCGCCAAATGCAGCGGGTCTTTTTGTGAACGAAATCCCGCGAGTTTGGAACTGCGAGTCCCAAATCCTTGATCTCCATATGTTCCTCTAATTAGTGCCAATTTTTACCAACTCTCGATCCATATTATTTGTGGGATCACAAAATCCTACTCGATCTCACCGCAGGAATTGGCCAATTTAGCGGAAATTCTGTAATGCACTTGCTAGGACCGCGATTGTTGTTGTTTTTTTTTTTTACAAATAGTTTTTGAGAAAACCAGCTCTTGAATAAAGCCTACCATATTGAAAAAGCTCGCTCTTTACTAGCTTGATATGTGGTCGTTCAAAATGTATATAAACAAGTAAACGGTGAAAGTGAAGGCTAGGGGAGCGGGTTAGCGTGGCGGTTCTTTCCTCGCTTTGCACCAATGAGGCCCGGGTTCGAGTCCCGGCTTGGCCCAGGCTTTAAGTGCATTTGGTTTCCAGTCCATACTCGCTCTCGCAGGTTTTCTCCGGGTACTCCGGTTTCCTCCTGCCTCTAAAACTGGACCTTCTTCCTAACTCCGTAATGTGATGCTGATTAATAAAGTGTATGAATAAACGTACAGGTATTGGCGTAAATAGCCCGAGCTGCTGAAAGCGTCATCAAATCAAAACAACAAGAAGTGGAGGTTAGCTTCAAAAACTATTGCTCTTCCTCCGGTGATTTCCCACGAGACGAAAGTAAGACCGTCGATTCCTATGCCCCTTTTTCACGTTGCCTTCAGGGAGACCAAAGAACCATCTGGAGGTATAGAGAAAACATTAATTAGGGCAAGGATTACTGATAAAATGTTCCGCAAAGACAAACTCAGCCGCAGAGACCAACTTTAGATTAATCTACGATTTATTTCCGATTCAGCCTATAAAAAAAGGAAACTTTAACCCGTTATAGAGTAAAGAATAAGTAACACCACTTTTACAGATGAATAGTGCGTACATAACAAAATTGTGCAACCAAAAACATGTTTCCTACAGATTATTGGTACATAAAAAGTTAAGTCTACCTATTTTTGAATTGAAAGACACCGCCACAAAAATGGAAAGTCTACCTATCCAGACACATCGATCTTGGCATCGCATCATCGTGCCTTCAGATGCCACCCTCTTGTCCTAAGTATTAAATAAAATCCATTCACGATGGATGCAATAGACAAAACGACTCATTTGAAAGTGAATAACTCTACATTGGGCCCAATATCTATAAATAATGAAAGGTAAGGCCAACAGAAATAATACTCATCCAATAACTAACCCAGCTCCCAAGTAAAGAAATTCAAGGATTTCTACTTTTTCCCCCAGAAATATTTAACAGGTTCCTATATACGTAATTTTTATCCTGAAAATCGGGTCCTTAAAATTAAGCCCAAAACTGTCTTTTCGAACTGCACCTTCTTCACATGGCAGGCAATTCTTCGGGGGAAACTGGCCCAAAAGGAAACTTCCAAGGACAGGTGGAATCATAATTAAGATGTGGTAAAAAATATTCAAGAAGCCTTTTCTTTTATCTGTTTGCTTCAAGACCCATTGCATTTGTAACATAAACCTCATGTTTTAAATGTACAGTGTAATGAGTTTTGCGTAGAAAACTGAAATACATAAAGAAAAAATAACCCTCTTCACTGACTCTCATTCGGTTCTCAATCAAGTCGAACTATTTTCAAAATTAATTCCTTAAAAGTAAACAAACTCAGCATATATATGTAATATTGACAATACATAGTATTGTCTCACCTTGTTTTAGGACTTCAGTCTCACATAAAAACACAATACTCAAGAGCAAAAAAAATGTACAGTTCTCATTACAGAATAGGAACTACTTCATAGAACAATCTTATTAAAACTTGTGCTTCTGTGTCAATGACATGAATTCATCCATATTGACACCACATAAACATACACCACTAGTTGCTAATTTGCTAAGAGATGTACCAAAAAACAAACCTGAAAGGCACTGGAGGTTCGGTTGGCAAGTAAATCTTCATAAAGATGACTTTTGTTCTTGTTATTAATTCCACAATAACGCAGTTGTGAAACCCCCCTACAGTTTAACATAACCACATTGTCTTCGAAGCTTGCGTACGAGACAGGATTTTTTCACTATTGTTCCTGGAGAAACGTGAGCATGAAATTTTTGAATGGACTGTCTACTTCAAAAATCTTGATTTTTGCCCAAAGAGATTATTTCTACTCCGCATACGATTTCTTAGTTGGAAATATACCGCAAACTGCTCTACACTACAATTTGATTTCTTTAATCACACGTCTTTTTATGGCAACAAGAAAATGAGATTGGATGGGCCTGATCCTGGGTAGCTGCTGAGAGAATGCATAAACCTGGTAGACTGAGCTTTGCAGTTAGCAAACACCGGTTTTAATGTGTGATAGTTCTCAAGTCTTGTTCTCTTCTCTGATTACAAACAAATCTGGCCAAGGTTTGCTCAGGAGGTATTTCCAAAGCTTCGCCATTTTCTCTGCTACGGCTTAGCTTAGTGCCTTTTTGGAACTGGTCACTCATCCATTCTCCAGCGTCATGAGAAAGAAAGCAGACAGGCCACATCCCACTCATGTGGCTATGGCTTGAAATAGAGCATACACATATGGAAGCCGCCGGGGTAGTGGCTTCGCACATCTCCCCTAGACAGGGGTGCCATTTTCAGCCATAACCAAAGTATTTAGTCAGATGTGATCCAGGAGCAATTAAAGCCAGGGGCAAGGCTGACATACATGCAGCAACAACCCCCAAAAATGCTGAAATATATCAATACTGCAGTTGTGGGTTCTAATACGTGCTTGGAAATATGTCCTCAAATAGCCAACAAAATAAAAGCATTTGATCCTAAAATAACTTTTCATGAAAACAGAAAAACTTCAATTATCAACATACAATTCCAATTGCTGTATCCAAATATTTAGATTTAAAGGTTTTCAACAAAAAATCTCCCATTAATGCAAAGGCAAACAAACCAGTGACATTCAGACACAGGTGTCTATCTGTCTAGCTAATTTGAAGCATTTGTTTGAAGCAAAACCTGAAGGGCAGGTTTCCCTACAAATATTCCGACGTCAAATTTTGCTTTGAACTGGCATTTCCCGTTATCTGGAGAACATTTAAGATTACAAAGAACAAATCTTCATGCCAGTATTAACTACTTCTGTGATACTAAAGGGGCAAATCTAAGATAAACTTGGTTTGCTGAAAACTTTTCACAAAACTTAAAAAATCAATCTATCAGGTGAATTTTATTTCCTTTTTTCTCCTATTTAAATCCTAAATTTCAGAACTGCTCTCCATTTGCTACAGCAACCATAATTATTGCTCTTCTTAAAGTTCCAACAAAGCATAGAAATTAAACAGTTACCAATATTTACAACAAATGTAATTCCAGCATTCTTGATTACAAAAAAAAAATCTAGTCACCATAATGAATTGTTCACAAAAAAATATCTATACCCGATCAATTTCACAGGGAACAAACACCCCAACTGAATATCTCAACTGAACGGTAACAAAGAAGGGCTTAATGAATCAGGAGAGATTTTGAAAGCGTTGCCCTCAATGCCTAAACAAAAGTGAGTTGCCTTGCAAGCACTTTTGTACAAAAAAGGGTGAACTGCTACGAGAGTTCTTGTGTTCTTGACAGGCAAGTTTTCAAAGAACAGAAAAAAGAATCACATCTCTTACATGGTAGATTCCCGTTATAGCGCCCCCTGATATAACGCTCTTACCAATATAAAGCTCTAATTTCATTTCCCCAGCTGTACACACATTCACTGTGTACATATTTCTGTGGTTATAGCACTCTGGTTTAAAACGCTAACATCCGAACATAATTCACATACATGACATACACATGTGGATACATGTATCCATTACTGTACATGTACATAGAAGTACATGTGCGGTGCACATGGCTGCACGTCCACCCAGTCAGTTATCCTGTTTGTAAGTGACTTTGTCACAAAGGCAGACATGCCAGGAGTTTCTGGATCCCATTGGATGATCGCTGCAGTAAATGGCGATCAATGCATGTAACTCTATGTCCAGTGCGTGAGCAGTGGGTGTGGTTGAAACTGAAGGGATGTCACACTTATGAACCGGATAGACTACCGAAGTGTGACGTCATTGTGAACCAGAAATGCAGTGCAAACAAATGGATTCTGCGCGCGTTGGTCTACCCACTGGTTTTTGCACTAATGCCTTTTACACACTTTAATATAATTCTGCCTGTGATGTATTCGCTACAGCACTGTGCGGTTATAATACTCAATTCTGTTGGGTCCCCTTGAGAGTGCTGTAACGGGAATCTACTGTAGCTTTAACACTGTTTTCCTGAGACATAGAAATGGCCACTTTTTAAAGTGCACCTACAGAGAACTGTCAAAACAGATTAGCTAACTGCTTCTACGACAAGCTTTCATTAAAACAAGTTTTCAAGCAAACTTATTTCAGAAGTTATTTCTAAATCAATGCCAAAATGCAAAAATTGACATACCCAAAATGTTATGCCATGCTAATATGCCATTTATTCCTTTGGTTCCCGTGGTGTAAAGTACACAGGAGGGTTCATCCAAAAGCCGTTGGTGCCATGAGCCTTTCCATGCACCTGAACCCAAATCGACAGAGCTGTATAAATCGACTCAGTCACCACAAAATCATGACAAAGTCAGTCACGAGTTGCTCAGTCCCAAGCCCTGCTGGCGTAAGCGGAGGGGGGTGCCAGTAGGCCCCCCCATTGTTTGCTGGGGGGCCCGGGGGCCACTTTTGGCAGGGTCCAATTATACAGGTAGGTTTGGGCTTGGTCTAATAATGGCTGATGCCTGATGGTCTCACAAATGCCCACCCCCCCCCACTTGAAAATCGTTCCACCGCCATTGGTCCCGAGTCAACTCACAAGTTGGTTCAATACCATGCGGTTCTGGCCTATTCGTGGACAGACTTTTGAGCTGCCTAGTGATTGACTTGTGACTGACTCAATTTCAACTCTGCCAATCACAGTGATGTCTCAAAGTTTTACAAAATCACACTCACCAAATTACAACATAACTGTTGTGTAACCTGATGACATCACGCTTTGTTTGCGGGTGCTTTCCTGTGGCAGTGAGGTGGGACGTGATCTATAGGGGCTTTGCGTGGTAGCCATCTTGCAGGGCAGTTCTTTAGCTCCACAAAGAAAACCTCCCTTTTGCATACTGCCTGCAATATGGCAACCCTGCAAACCCTCTATTAAACTCCCATCGGAAAGCACACTGGCAAACAGAGTGTGACGTCATGTCTTGGATCCATTAGGATCTGAGAAATTAGTCAGTGTAGTACTAGTAAGATGCAGGGAGCGATTTGACACAAATGTGCGTTTGCCGCTTTCTGTTGAATTCTGTACCATATACACTTCATCTCAGTGTCAATTGAGACAGAGATGACACCATAATTGAAACCAGTACAAATAGGCATGAATATCAAGCTTTAAAACCATTCTGAATGACGTGCTACCTTAAGATTAAAGCCTACGGTATGTGTACAAAATACATTTTGACAGCAATTGCACATCTTCATGAGACAGGCCTTTCTCAGTAAACATGTAAAGAAATGCGTAGGAGGTTAACCACCTCCTGCCGGGTGGATTTTTCTTGAGCGGGATGAGATGACAGGACCTTTTCAAGATTTTCCGTTTTCAAAATTCTTCAAAAATGCTTGTGTTCATTTACTGGGCATTTACACCCACATGAATGACTGTCTGGTGGCTGCTCTAATCTGACAGGCACCTTCATTACCGCCCGAGTATTCAGCCCAGGCCTGCAGCCCTGTAAAAGAGAGCCCAGAATTGTGAGGTGTTGCATAATTTCCTTTGTTCCGGTGAATGTCAGTAGCATCTTTTAATACGTGGCTGGATTAGCAAGAAGCGGCGCTGTGTCGCTCATCAATGGGGCCCTGGAGTACTTTTGTCTGCGGTGTAAATCCGCGGTCACGCTACGCCCAAAACAGTGGTACACTGTTTCAAAACAGTGCTGGATTTACATGTACCTTCGAAAAATGGAAGTCGAAAATGTTGGCAATTCCCAGCAGCAGGTCCTTGTTCCGAGTACAGTCTTTTGTTACACTGACCAGCTCTTTTGTCCAAAACCGGGCACCCCGGCTCTGGGCATATAAACACAAGGTGCCTAAGACTGGGCACCCCGGCGGGAAGTGGTCAATATTCAATCTGCAAGAGGAACGCAAACTGACAAACTTTTTTCTGGTGGCCTTAAAAATCGCACGAATTCTGATAATTAAGTTTATTAATTCAGATGATTTATTCATAAATTATTCATTTATCCTCGTAAAAAAAAAGAACAAAGGAACAACTTAATGCGAGTTAGTATACTGGCAGCCCATATTTGGGTGCCCAATTCGGGCAAAGGGCAGAGGTGTATAACATTCCAAGAGGGGGAAAGATGGATCTTTGGCACCTGATTTGCAGCTAACAGCAGAGGGATTGACCTCTTCCATGGGGCAGCCATCTTGCTTTTTAACCAACCAAAGCAATGTCGCCAAATTGAGGCTAGAAGGAAAAACAGTCTGTTCCCTTTTGTCAAAATGTGAAGTTGTAATACTGTTGCCAAAGGAGGCTACAGGGAACAAGACAAACGTGGCCGCATCATGATAAAGGTCTGTGTGTGAGAAGATGGAGAGAGTCTTGTTGGCAAGGTGAATGCAGATTGCATGGCAATCACCCCTGCTTCCAGTAAATGGGTGCCAGTAAAAATGCTATCGCTCTGGCCCCTTCTGATTCCTTCCTCCCCAAAATGACGGCTTGGGTCAGTATCCCGCAGCTCCACAGCTCAGAACACATCTGTTTGGCAAATTTATGTGCTAAGCGAATATCAGCTGGGAATCAGTCAAGGTGTACGCAGAATGCCTTACATTTTGGTTAGCAGCATTTTTTTCGCTTAGCAGCAAGTTTGTCCACTTTTAGCAGATTTCTGTGCTTAAGAATCTGGCCCCACCATCTACATGGATGCTCAGCTCTTTCTTGGTAATATAGCAAGGATATCTTTGTATCTAATGAGGAGCACTAAGAAATGTGACTGTTTCTTTTTTTCCCCCCAAGAACTGACAAGGATAGAGACTAAAACTGATCATTTGAATAGTCAAAGAAAAGAGAGAGAAGATAAACAGTCACTGTGAGACGTCTCAAGTTGTCCGTGGTTGTCCAAGTCATGGATAGTGACCCCCGCTGCTAGAGCTTGTACACTCCTTGGAGTTCCTGCAGACAGGTGGAAAAAAAAAATAATAAATGCCTCAATTTACCCACTCCAATTGGTTGAAGCCCATCACATGGCCAAAGGAAGAGAATAGACACTGACAATGTCTCTCATCCATTCTCCATTCCGAACTTTACAGCCCCAGCACATACTTATTCCCTTATAATTAAAGGCCAACGAAAAACTGAATTTTCAGGAGAGAAGACACGTGTTCTAGCCCCTAGCCCCCCACCCCGTTAAGATATTAGTTTCCCAACACCAAGTTTTCCTAATTTTTCCAGAAATATATGAGTCGTTTGAAAACAAGCTTGAAAATCAAGTCATTTTCCAAGAATCAAGCAGAGGTGTAATGACACAAGTCAATGACTCGACTCGAGTCCGACTCGAGTCACAATTTTTGTTGACTCAACGCGTGTGCCGATGGTTAAATGACTCAACCTGACTCGAATCTCTGTGACCAAATGACTCGACTCGAGTCACCAAATTTAGTGACTCGTTACAACACTGGAATCAAGCAATGTTTATCTAAGAAGAGTTACCTTTCTGGCAAATTCCGGAACTGCAAACGAGGCACGGTGAATACCTGAATTGTAATATTTCAGATCCGAAGCATCTAATTTCCTCAACGGTTCTCTGAAATTGGTATTCTGGGGATTTAGAAAAAGAAAGGACCCATCAAGAAATGTTGTTAGTGGCATTTCTCATCCCTGTAGACACAGCTGCGGCAGCAGCATCACACTCATTCGTCATAAAACATGGAGCAATCTCATGTTTCAGCACTTCACGTCACATCACCCTGCTGGTGGGGTACCGGCATTCAACACTTATGGGTGCACCCACGTATGTAGGCCAGAAATATGTCCGCTGAGCTCATTAATAAAAGTTATACATCAATAAATTCTATATTAGAGGGTCCTGAGAGCCATGGAACTGGGGAAGTGAAGAAATATGACACTGAACCTCTGGGCCGGACTCGGGGCCTCCAATTCTGAGCAACTTGGATGCAATCGGGTCCGAAATGGCACTACTTTAGCCGTTTTGCAGAGGGATGCATTTTCAAAATGGCTACTTTTCCGGGCAGTGAAATTTCCTTCAATTTAGGGGTGGTCTGCTTTGGGTGAGAATTTCTCCAAAATTCCATTGGTCAACTTACGAAAAATTGAAAAGAGAACGAAAGAGGACATGTGGTACATCATTTTTCTGTGCAGCCTGAACACCTGTGAGAGTTGTGAGTATTTTTGGAATACTTGTGAAGTATGGGAACTTATTTGTAGGGGTGCAACCTCAGGCCAACTGCACTTCAGTGGTCCCATCATAGTAAGTCTTTACAAATCGTTCAACACCACGTGAAGTCACAAACTATTCGGTTGGACTGCGATAAGGAGGAGGGTTCCTTTGACTTCTCCCACTGTTTCATGACCTTTGACCTGCCATCCAACCTGACCTTTGACCTGGCTTTTGACCTTACGTGTGACCCAATGCCTGACCGGAGTAATTACCTGATCTGGAACCTAATTTGTTACCTGCCTGGTAACATAACCTGTGGTATGACTTACACGTATGACGACCTGGCAAATGACCGGTAGCTTGACTTGTTACCTTATCATGACCTGACACAAGATCGAGTGCTCGTGACTGAGGCAATTACACCTATGCTCAATGAGTCCACAAAGGTAAAAAAAAGCTCACATCTCTCAAGTTACTCCATTCAAGCCCAATCACCAGCCCCCACTTCTGTCCAGAGTTCCAATGAGTCAATGACTCGACTTGAATCTGACTTGAGTCGCCATTTGTGGTGGCTCGACTCAAGTCCCAACTGGTACATGCCTGAACTCAAGTCCCTGCAGGCAAGTAAAACTCAACTCAAGTCACATAAATTAGTGACTCATTACACTCTGCTTCTGTCGCCCGTACCATGTCACGTTTAGCAAAAATGTGGACTGGAGCCACTCAATCCTAGGACTCACCCGGTCGAGGCTGCACATGACAAAGCCTTGCATGTCAGGGAAGGAGGGGATCATGCACATGTTGTAATCCACCACACTGAAGAATTCGCTGCACATCTCCATGACTGTGTGAACACACTTCAAGTCATTCCACACCGACGGCTCTGATGGAAAACAAAGTTAATACCTAAATTTACCCACTGGGTTTAATTGGCAAATACTACACTTTTGGGTTTTTTTTTTTTAGATACTAGCAAAACCTTTCTCACAGGCAATATGGATAGGACTTACATTTTTGTTGGAACCTGCTGAGGTTTTACTGAAAGATAATTTTTTCTGTTTTTGCTTTTCATGCTCTGAGCAAAATTCTCTTCAAATCTCATATCGGGCTAACCACTGGTACTTGCTATATATTCAAAAAAAAGGATATTAAGCTCACTCAATTTCTTTTTCCAATCACAAACTTGCTGTAATTTTCTCAAAAATTTCTTAAATTGAAGCAAAGTTTTTTCAAAATAATTTTACAAAATGAAAAATTCATAATCCAGAATATTGTCTGATGGCCAAAATAGTGAATATGATTACCTCTCTAAATCTTAACAGACAATCATCATCCATAGCTGACACCAAGTAATACTTTGTTCATTGGAAAAAAAAAAAGTCCGTCACAGCACCCACCTTGCGAGATGAACATGCCATTGGGCTTCAGGGCCGCTTTCAAGAGGCCAAAGTACTCCCTGGAGTAGATCTGGCTAGTCAAGTCGTTGGCACCCGTCCGGTCTGGAATGTCGTTGATGATCAGGTCAAAAGCCTGCTGGTGCTGCTTGACAAACTGGAATCCGTCACCAATGTGCACCGTCAGCTTGCTGCTGCTGAAGCCCTTGGCCATGGATGGCATGAACTCCTTGCATGCTCTGATTACCTCCTGGGTACGTCAAGTAACAGGCCAATCAGACAAACTAACAACAGACTGTGATCATGTGACAGCCATATTGAACTGAAAATGAGGTAAAAGCTTTAGGGGGGGAACCTGAGTGTAAAAATGACAGTGACGAAATAAAAGTTCAACGTAAAATTCGTGCCAGTTTTAATTTAGAATAGTTTAAAATTTGTGATAAATTTAATTAGATATCAATGTTTAAAATCATATTTAAAGAACTGAAAGTGAGTTTTGGAATCAAAATAGTCTGGTACTACCCCATTCAACAGACCACACTGAATATGACAGATTCAGGGAACAAGGAAAAAAAATTGCTTCCCCATGAGTAAGGTCTACCGGGACCAAAAACATTTGTTGTGCTTTGGTGAATGGTTGGGCAGTTTCTGCAGCCTCAGTTTCTGCCTTTGTGACATCACTGCTCCATTCAATAAAGACCCCAAGGCTGGAGTTGGTTCATCGACGGTTCAAAAATGGTGAAATATAAGCGGACAATTTCTTGTCATCCCCAAAATAAGTGAATTATTAAGTGTGCCCAAAATTTGTGGTTGCCTGCAATGAACCAAATGGTTACTTTCCAGTAGAAAATTAAAAGAGAAACGACAGAACAGCAACAGAGAGAGATCTTGCCGAATAATTAGTGAAAATGATACTTGTCCGTGCTGTAATCTGCAAAACATTGTCTCTCCCAGATGACGTAAGCATCCAATCCGATTTCACAGTTTTTGTGGACAACCAGTAGCTTCAACCTGTTGCTAGTTACAGCTTTAACATCACAAACATAACATGTTCCTCGTTCGGTTCACAAAAACACACTCCTGTTAAGGGCTAAGCTGTAACAATTCACAGCCTTGTGATATCGCAATCCTGAGATGGGGAATCACACAAAATCTACACCATGGTGCTTCTAGGCTGTGAATGGGCGTTGGCAAAGACAGATTGTTCATGGACCTCTTTCCTTTGCATTATAACACAATATACATGTATGGCTGGCACACGTCTGATGATACACTCGCTACACCTCAAAAAAAGTAAAACGCTGAGTACCGCGCCCTGTAAACTTTCACTTACTGTTCTTAAAATTTACTCCATCTTGCATGACTGAGTTGAAAAAAAGGATATCTCGGGAAAGAACGGGTTATTTATACACATGTACATTGTAAAGCAATATTGGCAGAAAAAATGAGGCCTTTCATCGCCCTGCAGCAAACTAACAAACTGACCAATAACGGTCAGGGGTAGCAACATGTTTATGTACACATAACCATCCAAACAAGGACAATGTCTTACCTCGTCAATTTCGCAGAGGGTGATCTGTTCCACCTCGGGATGCTTGGACAGTTCACGGATGACGCCCCCATCCCCACCGCCGACGATGAGCACCTGCAAGGCAGCGAGGGAAGACAGCCAATTCAGCAGTGGCCTACCCTGCTTTGGGGGCTTGATGAGTTGGCAAATTAGTAGGCCCAAAAGTTTACACAAAAATTTCTCGATCACTTTTATAATTTCATTATTTCAAGAACGGATGCACTTAACAACGCATTTCTCATTCCTGTAAACTAGGTTACAAGGAAGGTTTATTCAGTAATATCATGACCAGTCTTTGAGATCCTCAAAAGGGAATGGGTAATTCCAGAAAATAGGGGTCCATTTTTTTTCATGTCCCAGTCACATTTGTAAGTTCAGAACACATTTTCTAATTTCCAAGAGGAATAAATTACCTGCCAAACAAAATAGTAACAGTTTTGAAATCAATTCCAGTGATACTTCCATGCCAAGTAAGAGAGGTCAGATGTAACAGGGACACAAAAATGTCACACCTTTGGCCCCCTAATTTCTCAAATTACCAGAATATCCTTCCGTGAAGCATCTGCAATATATTTTCATCCAGCATTGGGGGCGGGGAAGGAATTTGTGTCTGGTTTGTCCAAGATCTTTTGGTGTGAGAAGTTTTTACTGGCTCATCAGAAACTTCTGAAAAGAAACTGGTATTTTACAGATCGTGGACTTCAAATAATCAAACAGAGGAACATATACCAATAAATTAACACACCCTTCAAATGATTGAGCGACCAAATACTAGTTACAGGCCTCCAAAGAATCTTTCTCATAAAGTGGACCCAGACATTGTCCATAAAACTGTTTTGAGGGGGGGCAGATGTGGGTGCTGCCAGCTTTGATAGAACTGTTAACATAGTGGACAAAGTCTGGTCCCTTCAGTAAAACCCATCAAGTTTTGAAATGGCTCATTCACACGTATTTCTTTTGATTCTATTTTATTTTACATGTACGTACATCCAACAGTGTAAGCAGCAAGTACAGGATGATTGGACATGTAAATGACAGCAAAGAACACCATGAAACAATGTCCAGATTTAGAGATGGGAGGAAAAATCCTGGATGAATATTCATGGGGGAATTTAACCAACGGAATCGGGCAGGGACTTCAAAACTAAGTCCACGCCTACCCAGATGTACAATGTAATTACAAAACTTCAGGTTGTAGAGAGGAAAGTATCTCTGTGCCTACCTAAATCTCCTAGCAATGAATTGGAGGGAGGGTTTTTAAGAAAGGGCATGGTGACACCTACTTTCTTGGGGTTAGGGTGGCATGCCATGGGCACATGAGCTATCATCTCTTGGTAGCCAAACTCGTCCTTCTCTGCGCACTGCACATCTCCATCCAACACCAAGAGTTTCCCGCTGTTTTTACTGCAAGAGGGGAAAGACAACGAAAATTCTTGACATGAACAGAAACACCTTGTGGGAGAAACTGTTTCAACGTGCAGTCCTCCTGATGTGAGGCATGCAAGTTACCCTCTGTGTTTCACTGTAATTGTATCTTAACCCATTTAAAAGATCCACTCACTGTACTTTTATGATGATTATGAGTGTGAAATTTGGAACAGGACAATAAACAACTCCTTTCTGTGAGCTCTTAAAATAGCTATAATCACGACTGTCCCCAACAGCATCAAAGAGACATCTAACTTCTAGGAGCCACCTTGCCTAGGTCTCAGTCCCAGCCTGGAAAATAAATTTTGCGCTCGGCCAACTCACAATCCTAGAAAAATCCAGGTGTGCTTTTTCCCACATGCCTGTGATTCTCAAAATAGAATGACTAAATTCACACCCATAAACCTCAAGCCCCGAGCTTGAGTTTAAGGCCTTCAAGCACAGCCCCCAAACCCAACTCTGGTTACAGTGTACATCCAAGCGTACACTTGTCTGTCTGGTTCATTGAATCCACATACAAAATGCCCTTTGGATAACAACCATACCAGGTACCTGGAACTACAAAGTACCTTGTCCATGAAAAGTTTTCATCCTCCGGTTGATTTGTCCCCGATGAAATAAAAAATTCACCAATTACAAACATGAGCACGTTGGGCAAACAGCTGTTGCAATTCACAAACCACATGCCGCAGGTTTTTAGCCTTTTCAAAATGATTCTGCCAGTTCTGGCCAACCTACTGGTAACTGATGGCACAGTGCATTGTACCGTACATTCATACATGATGAGACTACAAAGAAAATACGCAAAGTACGCCTAGCCTGATCGAGGTGTTTCACTGTGCATTTTTTTAATAAAACAGTATGCACACTTTCTGCCTGCACTAGCTGATGGCTCAGCATTGCATGACGGTACAAGATGAGACTACCGTACAAAGGAAATATACGCACAGTACACCTAACCTCTTAAGGCAATTCACTACAGATGTATTTAGCTGTTCCCAATCTCAAATTTAAGAAGTACATGTACTATCATTTTATCAATCCACTTCTTTTCAAATACAGATCATGATGGAATAGTAAAAAGCGAAGATTAAAGTTGCGGAATTTTGGGGGAAAGAATGATGCAGTATTCCAACACCTGAAAGTGTAAAACGGCAACAGACCAAGTTCTTGGGTTACAACCATGACCCAAAAAAAAAACATCACTGTAAAACATCTTGGGGATTTCCTCCAAAAACTGGGAACACAAGATGGCAGCAATAAAGAATCGAAGGCGTTCAGGTGGTGGGTTGGCAGCTGCTTAAGTTTCATGTGACCAAGTTGAACTGACCAATTAAGTCTTATCTCTCGACTCTCGGTGACAATGCAGACATGACAATGGACGATTCCAACCACAAACAGTGAAATGAAAGACACAATGTGGATGTTCTTTATTTTAAACATGTTAAAGGGATCTGCAAACATTCCAAACATATTGGCAACAATATCATGGGACTGAAATTCCAGACCAAGTTTGCTGGCATTTTGCCAATTATGGATCATCAGTCAGTATTGTTCAGAACTAAAAAAAAAAAAATTATTTAGCAATACCAAAGTACCATCGAAGCCTATACAGGGTGAACGTGTAGAAACTGACACAGAACACTATCTTGAAAACTAGAGCTAATCAGAATTTTCAGCATCATGTCAATTCTCAGTGACGTAGAATGCAGGCAATTCACAGGAGAGTGTGCCATCAAGAGGTCGCAATGGAAAGGCCTTTTTTTGCAGTGCACTGTGGGAAACAGTTGACAAAATTCTATTTGTCAGCTGCGCACAGTAACTCGAATTATTCCCAATGTTTGCTCATCAAGAAAGAAGATTCATCAGAGTATTTTGAGTTGCAGTGACTTGCTTCTTTTTACTGCTTCTGTTTACTTCCCCAAAGTTGTCCGCGGCCATTCTCTTCATGACCGTAAACTCAACAAAAATGGCCTCTGCATGACAACTTCTTGGTGGTGCAATGTATTGTGAATTGCCCCATTAGCCAAGTTGACCTCCTTAGTTTTGGAAGCATTTTGGTCATAGACCAATGCAGTCAGAAAGGGTTCGACCGCAGAGACATAATCCTCATTTTGGCAGCCCAAGATTGCTTACCTTTTGAAGATGAGCACCTCTTGATATTTGGTGGTCTTTCTGAACAGGACCTCCTCCACTTTGTGGCAGTAGACCTGGCCATCCCAGACGTCGTAGTACCACCCATCCTTCATGAAGGAGCGGCCCGTCTCCATCTTCCCGATGATGAAAGTTGCCTGCCAATGAAAAGACTGACAAAATAAAACTTGAATTTCTATTCAGCGTTTCATCCTCACTTCCACCTGGGTGGAGTTTTCTACCTGAAACTGGTCAAACTACCTGGACAGTGCAGTGCGATTGACAGTTAGCCTGAAAATGGGAAATTCTCTTCATATTTTTTTTCTCTCTTCCCAGGAAATCCATTTTCATTTCACAAAGCTTGAAAACCTTTTTCACAAAAGAGTGCAAAGATTTTCACCCAGTTTCGCACGATTGGGAAAAGATTTTCAAAAGGTTTTTTTTCTGCAAGCAAGAAAACATTTCATGCCTTTTCACACGATTGGAAAACTATTTTCACGGCTGGTAAAATGTGTGCGTGAATACAAAAGTGACTTCTTTTCACAAAATATCCCTTTCAACTGCCCGGTAGAGTACATATACGAGTACAAAAAACAAATGGCACATACCGATAACCTTTGCATGTCGACCCCACACGTGACTCTTTCCGAAACAGAAGGTACACTGTATGCAATATACACGTGTACACGTACAGGAATATCGGAGCAGAAACCCAAATGAGCGTGGGTGCACTGCTGGTCGCGGTGAGGCGCACAGTGGAGGACCTTTTAAAGTTTTGGCAAATGTTTAATGACCTGGTGCCTGGAAATGTGGGCGGGCTTCAACAATCTTCATATCAAACTCAAACAGTATTAATGTGTCGATGACGTCCTGCTGATCAAGGGTTCATGAAACTTTCGTACACGTGGGATGCAGTGGCGTGACTGGGGTATACATGTATCTTGGGGAGGGGGGCAACTTGGAGGGGTCCACATTTTCTAGAAGGGGAGGGGTAAAATCAATGGGTCCAGTCATAGTTAAAAAACTGGCCATTTTTCCCCCTTTCTCTAATCTCTGAGCAGGTGGGGAGGGGCTACAGAAATGGCCTTCGAACAAGTGCAAAGTGTGCTACTGCAGATGCCTTTTAAAGCCAGCTCTTCTGGTACACTTGCTAACTACATGTACAGGTGGGTCATTCTATAAATTCGGGGACCAAAAGTGTGACATTTTTGTGTCCCCTGTTGCACCTCAACTGTGTCATTTGACACTGGGCATACATGTATGTATGCAATGCAATTTGGCAAATTTGCATTAATTCTATCACTCTCCCAACTTAGAGAAATGGTTCTAACCTTACAAATGATGTGTCAAATGTGACAGGGACTAGAATAATTTGCACCCCTAATTGCTAGAATTACCCATGTCTGTGTCTACTCTTGATCCCTGCAATTATCCATTCCGACCTGACCTTTCTGCATCGACGTGTAGCTGCGCGGCCAGGGAGGAAAAAATTTCCCCCATTCACATACTGGTACCCTACATACATGGACATGCAGCAGTCTCCATAACCTTCCCCGGTACCCACCCTTCCCCACCCCGTACAAATGAACAAGTAAAGAAGAGGAAAGAAAGAATAGTCAAAGGGCAAGCAACAGGGCAATGGGAAGCGATATGATCATATATCACCAATAGAGGCTTTGCACAGTAGCCATCTTGCAGGCATTTCCTTTGTTTCGCAGTTAGACCTCCTTTGTGCTGATAACCCAGCGGAACAAAAACAATCGCCTGCAAGATGGTGGCCATGCAAACCCTCTATCCGCTTGAAGGCAAGTACACGTTACATTTGAATTGATGCTCGTTCCACCACCAATGGTTTGTCAGTTTGGCCCCCTTGCACAGAACACTTCACCATACTGGCCGGGGACTGTGTATGACTCCAAGGCCCCTAACCCCCTGGGGTGTATGTAAAATCATACTGAAATTGGAGGATTGAGGGCTATCAGGTTTAAGACCTATCTTAACTGATATGACTCCAAGGTCACCAAAGGCACATATCCAAACTGATACATGCGTAAAAGTGGTCTTAGCATCCTTATCATGGTATCACAATGATCAGTCATTGCAAATTTGCTCGGCCGAACAATGAAGACCCCTTCACCTCTCTGCAACCAGGGGGTACCATGGTATCACCTACGGTACCCTGTTCTGCTGTCCGTGGGAACACCGGTCAAGCTGGTCAATGCATTGGGCACTGGCGTCTGCATGTGCTCAGTGCACACATCCGTTTGCCTCACTGAGCAGACGAGCAGGCTATGGCTCTGACTGACCACTGCTCACACCGACTGAGCAGCACTCAACAACTAACCCACCTGGCATCTCACACAATGAGAGGGGCGATTAAGGCCAAATGCACCGCATCCAAATGTCAAACAGGCAGAACTTTTATGGCATTTCATCCAAATGGCAACATTTACATGTACCATGTGCGGCTGGTTCAGCATCACCTCAGACATGACTATATGTACATGTACATGTACACACCTTTATACTGTACGTGTATATTTACGTGACTTTAACCCCTTGACGACAGGAATTTTTTTCCGAAAGCCGACTGCAAGAATTCCGGCCTCGCTTGGCCACAAAGGCCACCTGCCAAACCGCAAATTCTTGGTTTGTGGCCCAGCGTGCACTGCTCGCTTTGAATTACACAGTGAAAAGGCTCATTGTTCAGTGGCATGCGGCTCTACTCACGCTTCCACATTCCCATTGCCTCCTTTCAAAGTGAGGACTATTGTGAAGCTGGTGATTATGATGCAAATTCAGTCTTTTCATTTCTTGGCTACACACAAAGGCCAATCACCATATATACAAGAGCCAGGGTCTGCCTTCTTTCACCATGTTCGCTCGAGCGTGGGTCGAGAATAATAGCTGAAAAGCGGGCTGAGGATCTCAATTTTTACGGCGGCTCTTACCATCTTCCGGCGCGGAGGGGTTAAAAGTACTAATACGCTGATCTGGAAGGTTACATGTATTTTGACTTGTGGCTTTGCAACCTGCACCACCGACAGCGGTTTTTAAAGCCCCAAAAGTTCTCCATTTCTCTCAACTGGGGAAAAAATCAACGAGGCTATCACTGATGGCCTCTTCTGATGTCAAAATATGACAGTGCCAGATTAAAATCAATAAAAAAGGGTCAAGCGAGGTCGTACGGAAGATAATGAGTTAATCTCCCCATCCCCCCATCAGGAAAAGTCCCCCACTCCACTCTCAGCATGATATGGTACATCGTACCATGCATGAACCAATGATAGGAATAAAACATGTTCACTCTCCCCCTCCCATCATATGCCCCAAACCAGATGTTCATGCCATAAGCCGGCTGATCAGATGGGCACGGATTTTAGTTTAGTAATAAATGCAAGTTCCCCACAATCAACCAACAGAGAAAAAAAACAAAAGGGGGAGCTGGATGGTTTGTATCACTTGGGGGCACGGTTACATGTATGTACCGGCAAATACATGTACATTGTAGTCTTGAATTACCTCTGACGTGTTTCACTTTTGGACATGCGGTGTTGGAATGCTGAGGAATCATTGAAAAGGGAGAGGGCGGATGGGTGCTTTTGAGCACACAGGGGTATTTTAAATTCTTGTCAACAGTGGCGGAACGGTTTTAAAAGTGCGGGGGGGGCAGGCCCCAACCATTAGACTGAAAAGAATATAATTACGAAGTTGCACTGTACCACCAACGAAAGGGATAACTATAGTACCTTTTCAAAGGTGGGAGGCAATGTCCCCCCCTCCCAGTACTTGGCTGGATTTTAGCACTCTCTGATCCGACTTTTCCTACTCAGAATTTGGCATGAAGTGAGCACTTACAGATCGAAGAACAAGTTTCTGCCTTGGTTTCATTTTCTTGAATCCCTCTCGTTTGATATTTGAGGGGTTGGGGTGGGGGGGGTTGTTTTTTGTTTTGTAACTGCCGTGACAAATATAGGGGGAAGAGATCCTTGGCACGTTCACCCTTGTGTAAAAAGTAAAAGAGGACATTTATTTCCCCCCCCCTTCACTCAACTGCAACGAGCAATTCACAAATTACACTTTAGAAAGCATGTCATTTAGAAATGCTCATGAGGTACCTGATGAAGCTTTACCTACACGTCCTTTTCAAACCAAGAACAAATGTACACTGTGTTCAATTTCGCCACGCGTGACAAGTTCCGTAAGCAGCGAGGCAAATACCGGTAGGCTTATTTATTAGCCCACTGCAAGGCCAATGTGCAACAGATGTGCTGGCTAATGTTGAAACAAAGCATTCAAGTTTCACTATCAATTAAATACGGGTACATGTATGTCAGACTACGACTGAAGACACAGCACTGGCATACCATCCCTGGGGGACGCCTTCCCCCCCTTGCCATTTTTGGGGGGATAGCCATAGGATCATCCCCTACCCCAATTTTTGTGCCAGGCAAAAATAAAACTGCTACCGATGATCATCAGCCTCATGCAATCAATTAAGAGACAGTAGTAGTAAAAAGGTACATGTACCTCTTACTCAACAATACATCAGCACCAGACCGAGTACTACTTTTACGACCGAGAAAACACTGCAACACACTACAACAAACGCAACTAAAAGCCAAGCTCTAAACTAGGTATCTTCAGGGGGATAAGTCCGGAGAAAGTAGAGACACAGGAAACAAACTTCTCAGCTTCATAAGAGACAAAAAGGACAAAGAGAATATTTTTGAAATGCCAGAAAGCAATCAAACCCTAGAAACTAACCAAACTGACTAAAACCAAAGACCTCACGTTGAAGATACTTAAAGAAACTAACAACAATTATTTAAACCGATTAAAACAAAATCAGGCACAAAAGCCAATGCAGTGTGTGAATAGTGGAACATATTGTACGTCTCCAGTCACCTTATCTGTTTATCTAGAACAAGGAAAGAACTTTTTTTTGGGTGTATTTAAACTGCTGAAACTTGAGACAACTTTTACATGAAACGGCCAAAAACAGTGGTCAAAACCCCTCAAAAACTGCAAAGCAAAGGAAGGCCACCAAAAAAAACCATTTTACACAAAAATCAAACAGAAAACCAGCGACAGCATCCAACAGAACTCACCATCAAAAGCACTCAAGCATAAACAAGCAAAGAAAATAAAAGACTAGAAAAGTATATTCCAATCACAACATGGAGACACAATATCATCAGGATAAAAATGCATATTGTTGTGGTAGAACCGAAACAAGTGCTTCTAAAAATGATCTAACCGAAACCACTAAGTTCCCTTCAAAGTTAACCATACGAGCAGTAAATTTCCAATAGAAGACACCTGTTACTGCATTAACTTGGAACTGGCTGCGGTGATAAAGGCAAAACACTAACCCTTCCATGAACCTGCCGCATCTTCTGTGCACTGGACATGACTTTAATACAGAAGGCTCTGCTATATACTCACTAAGTATGTACAATGTACATGAACACGTACCAGTGCGTATATACACTAACTAGAGTAGAGTGGCCACGAGTCACTTATCGACATACATTAAATGGGAACGACACACATGTACGGGTAGGCGTAAAGGCAAGCAGAAAGGCAACTTTAGATAAGCAATTAAACATGTCTAGACTCAACGACCATCACATGTTTTAAATCAGAGTAACAGATTCTGGCTGTCTTCATCAGTCAACAGAGTACCATATTGGACCGAGAAAAGAGCCACCTTTGGGGCCATTTTGTTGTTTTGTTGTTACAATACATTAAAAACTTGCGATAGTCTTTCGAAGGGATCGGAACTAGAACAGTTGCCTAATAGTAACAGGGATGAGATTGACCAACAACAAAACCAGCTGAAAACAGCTGAAAAAAGGCATACAGAAGCTGAACTGGGAAAATCTCCTACACTTTTGTAAACAGCCAGCGAGGAAAAAAAGCTGAAATCCAAAAACAAGAAGGCTGAAATCAGCTAAATATCTGAGAAATCTCACCCCTGTAGTAACTTACATGTACCTGTACCAAGTCCACAGCAGACCAAATTTCGGTGCGGATGTTACAAATGAAAGGCAGCGATGGAACGGTGGCGTGCTCGCCACAACGCAGGCCTGCACGCTTGGGGTTTGTGAGGTCAAAGTCACAGGGGCAGAGCTTACCCTCAATCTCCGCGAGAAACTTGGCAGTGCTATTAAAGGGGCACCTGCATGGACAATAAAAGAGGCAGCAACTACAAATTCACTCTGCTACACGTACATGTACTGGTACATCCTCACCGCATCAAACCCACGGCTGTCCACAGCAATGCTGGACAAGGAAAAGAAGCTGTAAGCTGAAACAAATAAGAACAATCATCTATTCACAAGCAAAACTGGTTGCAGGCTAAATAACCCTTCAGAGGCAGCGTGATGACACTTCAGAGCTCTCATCTGAGGTACGTGTAGATGCATCATCGGTCTCATACCGCTGGCTCATCATCAGGTGCGGAAGAAGAGTCCGATATCTCCGATGAGACATCACTGTCACTGCTGACATCCGTGAGGAGATTGAAGCTCGTCCTCAGCATCACAGAACTCTGGAAGGCGAGGCGGAAAACCAACACATGCTCCCTCTACTCCATGATGAAATGGCGGAGAGGAAGGAGGAAGGAGAGGAGGGCAATCGGCCTAGGCATCCTCTTCCATATCAAAGGGAAATACATGTATTAGAATGTATCTGTACTTGTATCGTCTGAGTACCGATACATGTGCGTGTATGTATGTGCTGACCCAAGCTGCCGGACGACAAAGATTATATCTCCCACCTGCCGGACGACTTCCTTAGGTCTTTCTTCCCCTTTAGCTTTACATTAATATCCGATGGTATGGTATCTTGTTGGCTACCAATATCTGATCACCTGGATATTAAACGACTGAACTCTTTCAACTCTGTGGTAGGCCCTCGTCTTCTCCTTCTGTCATGCCACTTCAGCCAACTGCTCTACCTTCCGGGAGGCTTCCTGGAAATGTTGTTCAAGCTCCTGAACCTGGGTGGTTTGGGGACAGTCTTGCTTTTCTTCGTGGAACTCTGGTTGGTTGAGGAGGTCCACTGGGTATGAGGTTCCCCGGGGTACATCAAGTGGCATGGAGCACAACCTGTGCTTACATGTGTAGTTGGATTTCTGATGCGGTCTGAGGTTTCCCAACATCGACAACAGCGTGCAATTAAACTGCTCCATCATCACATTTTCTTGAAGTCTTGCTTTTGGTATGTGCGGTACCTGGCAGATCACACGGCTAAAACTAATGACCTAACACACACACCGGTACTTCTCATCATATTGAATGGATACCTGCTTTTGATACATGTACATGTACATTAACAAACAAATTGGCCAATTTATTACACTCATTATGGTCAACTCCGTGTAGTAACAAATGAGGTGGTTCATGAATTTTCCTAATACATGTACACAAAACAATACCTCCGGGGGAACTTATTGAAACTCAATATTGCGTATGACAATTCAAACAATCGTAGTTGAACAACAGAAACGTCTTGACAAAACTTACCACTGACTAGACACACTATTATAACTGCAGTAAGTACGGGTAGCAATCTGAAACCGGAGGGTGAAAAGCATTTGTTCTCAACACTACTGGCCTTTCCATTGATGGGCCAGGGCAAGTACAGTGTAGCTGAAAGGGGCCTTTGTTGGAGGGGGAGACTTCATGTACGGTACATGTACCCTATACAATTACTTCTCCAAAATTTACAGTGAATTTGCCCTGGACTGGCCCACATGCTAAATGTGTGGGTGGGGTTTGAGAGAAATACTCCATGTACACAGCCCCAATTTTGTTTTCTTAACGGGGGACTCCGACGGGAAACAAAGGTGGAGCGGCTGGGAGTGAATGTCACACCAGTCATTTAAATGTTGCCGCTATCCACTATCTAAAAAGGGACCTCAAGTTTCCATCCCATGCCAAAGCACGGCACCCTCCCACCAACCAGCGAATAAGGGAGAGGCTGGCGCAAAATAGACTGCACATGTGCGTTTCTGAAGAGGAGGGCCACTCGCGCTCAGCACATGACCATGTTGGCTCACGGGCCAGCTGTCCCTCCCCCCAATGTACATCACCATCTCTTGTTCACAAGTACAAGTACCCAGTAGACACATTACACATGTGAGCATATCAGTTGATACAAAAATATGTAAGTTTTGGGACAACCCTCCACCCCCACCCCACATTGTCAAATGATACCTTGCACCCCACTCCTTTCCACCTTTTGCTGTAGCTTTTCCATTGGATTCTTTGGTAGGTGCCCTCTCTCCCCGGCCCCTCCCCTACCTGTCTCCCCTAAAACACAAAACCTGGCAGAGCCCACAGAATCATTTGCAAGCCAACGGGGCAAGGTTTGTGCACACTAGACTGAAAACCAGCCGTGCACACTTCACATTATGGGGATGCACAGCGTGCATGCCGATGTCTGGTATCTTTCACTTTCCCCTGATGACATGTTTCATCACCAAACGGATCCTGCTTAAAATGACAGATCACAGCCCTGAGATGCATCGTACATGTAAATCCATCGACTGTTGTGATATGGGTTAAGTGAGATCCTACTATAGTGCATGGCATCCACACCGTTACAGCTAGGAAAGTTGCGAGTTGGAATATCGGGACACGGATGCCCATTTGTACCTGTACCGGTCGTCATTTTTGGAATCTCTGAAGCTTCGGGTATGGGGGAAAAAACAAGAAAAAAGTTTCAGACAAATCGACAGAGCAAAGTTGTTGGGAAACTGTCCATACCAGAAAATGATCGACATACACACCTCTGAATCCGTGTCGGTATCTGTTGTCACGGCACCTCCCTCAGCCACCTGCACTGCTCCTGCCAAATTCACTTGTGTACCGTAAAAGGCCACTTTTCAGCCAAATGGACATGTACATCAGAGAACCTGCAATGGCTTTTCAAATGAGGCAATGCTCTGGCACTGTATCTGGGTACAGACACACCTCCCAAATACCCTGGGAACTTCAACAAAGGCACACCAAACAAAAAGGCGCCAGACTCCAGTGCACACCAACGCGTAGTTGTGCGTCTACAAAAGCCACCAATAACTACCCTTCCATCATTTGCCGAAGGCTTAACTACAAGTATTTACACCTACAACAGTGTTTCTTAACACCTTCAAGTGTACGTAAGTGTACGTAAAATGTCAACATTCATGTCACGGCTATTGTTCCGCTATATTTCCATTTATTGGTAATTCCAGAAATTAGGGAGTCCTTTTTTTTTCATGTCCCTGTCACATGGGTTCAGAACTCATTTTCTACTTTCCAAGAGTGTTGAATTAATGCCGGCAAAAATTACCGGCAAAACAAAAAGTAACGGTTTGAAATCAATTCCGGTGATATTTCCGAGTCAAATAACAAAGGTCAGATGTAACAGTGACACCAAAATGTCAGACTTTTTAGACCCTGATTTTCTGGAATTACCCATGTACGTGTTCCTAGCTCATGCCCTCTGGAACAATATCAATACACGGGAATGCATGCACTTCACGTTTTGGAAACCGCAGAGGAAAAGTACACGGAACTCCCTAATACTATTACTAATACCTTATTTTGAATTTAGTAATTTGCTTCAAATAAATTAGTAATTCGTCAAAACGAATTTGTGTAAGGTTGAAAATTTCATTGGCACGATTTGGCTTTCGTTGAGACCTGGTACTCTGAACGACACGTTCATGTCATTTCACAGTTTAGTTGAATGCTTTATTGTAAAACAAACGTTAGTGCATAGCTTTACAAAACATTGACAAAAAGAAGAAAGAATTCAGACAAAAGAAGTGGCTCTCTTTGAGGGGAATACACTATGATCGACAAAGTGCTACGGCTTCAACACAGTACACTGTCGGGGATTGCAAATGCAGTCTTGATATACCGGTACCAGCACCAATGTAAATGTACGGTGTGACCATTGGGTACATTGCACAGAAGAACATATGTACACATGTGTGGAAGTGAGCAAGTCCACACGTCTTCATTTATTGCGCTGTGTGGACATCTTTTGTAACTTAGGTCAAAACAAGGCATAGCAAACTTGTGTGCACGTAGAGGCCAAGGAACAGGTAGCTTGGGTTTGATACTGGAGGCAGTGTGGCAAGTAGGACGGGTTGAACTGTACACAAATGGGCTCAGTCATGCAGAAGGTACATGTACGTATATACATGCATATGGTAGCTTTGTGCTACCAAGCATCCAACCACACTAAAACCCCTAACCCCCTCGGGTGTACGTACCCGGTAAAATCATATTGAATTCGGAGAGATTTGGACTTTGAGGGTTAACTACAGTAATGAGCCAATTCATATCAAACGGTAGTGATGCATCATTGCCGTGTCATATTCATGTCGCAAAGGTGTGTGGAAACTTCAGCACACTGCAGAACCAGTCAGCTATTAGAACTGTCCTTGCCACTGGCAGCACCAGTGCACCATTGTTAAACGTGTCATAACTTGTCAAGGTTGGCTTTATCGTGCATTGGTATCCAGAGAAATTGCAAACACATTCATGACACACCGCACTCTGCCTTTGTTGTCCTCACATAAAGGGCACTTACCAGAACCTCAATACACATATAAGGGCTGGCAGTGCACTTTTCACCTTATGAAAAATGCCAAAATTTAAAGTATATTGGCCCTGGACTGGCCCACCTGCTAAATGTGTGGGTGGGGTGTGGGAGAAATAATCCATGTACGGAGCCTCAATTTTGTTTACTTCACGGAGGACTCTCTACGCAGCTTCACTGAGCTGCATGCTACCGTACATCTAGGCTAAAACGGAAGAATGACAAGATGGGAAGCGAGCGACGACCAGAAACAAAGGTGGACAGGCTGGGAGTGAATGTCACACCAGTCATTTAAATGTTGCCGGTTTCACTATCTAAAAAGGGACCTCAAGTTTCCCTCCCATGCCAAAGCACGGCACCCTCCCACCAACCAGCGAATAAGAGAGAGGCTGGCGCAAAATAGACTGCACGGGTGCGTTTCTGAAGAGGAGGGCCACTCGCGCTCAGCACATGACCATGTTGGCTCACGGGCCAGCTGTCCATCCCCATGTAAATCACCATCTCTCCCACCCCACCAGGTCAAATGATACCTTGCCACATTTGTACCTGTACCGGTCGTCATTTTTGGAATCTCTGAAGCTTCAGGTACGGGGGGAAAAAAGAAGAAAAAAGTTTCAGACAAATCGGCAGAGAAAAGTTTCTGGGAAACTGTTCATGCCAGAAAATGATCGACACACACACCTCTGAATACCTGGCGGTATCTGTTGTCACGGCACCTCCCTCAGCCATCTCGCCACCTGCACTGCTCCTGCCAAATGCACTTTTGCACTCGAAAAGACCAAGCTAAATGGACATGTACACTGAACATGTACATCAGCGAACCTGCACTGGCTTCTCAAATGAAGCAATGCTCTGGCACTGTATCTGGGTACAGACACACCTCCCAAATGCCCTGGAAACTTCAACAAAGGCACACCAAACAAAACGGCGCCAGACACCAGTGCCCACCATAGCGTAGCTGAGCGTCTACAAAAGCCACCAATAACTACTCTTCCATCATTTGCCGAAGGCTTAACTACAAGTATTTACACGTACAACAGTGTTCGTAAACACCTACAAGTACCCAGGTATGTGTACGTAAAATGTCAACATTCATGTCACGGCTATTATTCCACTACCGTCTCTATTAATGGGTAATTCCAGAAATTAGGGGCCATTTTTTATGTGTGTCCTTCTCACATCTCGCATACATTGTATGAGTTTGTAAGTTCAGAACATATTTTCTCATTTCGAAGAGTGGTGAATTAATGCAAATTACCGGCAAAACAGAGAGTAACATCGTGAAATCAATTCCGGTGATATTTCCACGTCAAATAATAGAGGTCAGATGTACTGGTAACAGGATCCCTGAATTTCTGGAATTACCCTTGTATGTGTACATAAGAGTAAAATCTTGTACAAAATTAACATCCCTGACGCACAGCCAATATTAATATCCAGAATGATGCTGCCATGCACAATTGGATTCTGATGCAGCTATACCAAAAACAAAGAGCGGTGGCATGCACGGTCATTTGCAAAAGTTTAATAATACCTGGAATTTTATTGGTATTTTCTGTCACTGGGCCTGCATTACATCGTCTCATTGAATGATTACTTAATGTACTATGTTTTCACAGTGGTGCAAACATCAGTGTACCGGTATAGTGCTTTATACCCATCTGAATGAAATTTTTTTTGCAAAGGCAGGTACATTTTGTCTGTAAGGCTTGTCTACATGCGAGACATAAAGGAGGGCACACTAACTACAAGACTGTTAACATTTCAAATCATGGAAATGTAGTCAAATAACTGTTTAACCAAGACACTAAAATTACACATTGAAAAGAAACATCAGTTGTCATGATTGATTGGTTTAAGTTTGGGTTTGTTCAGGTGAATGCATTTTGTATGGGTGGTCCTAAACTTTGGTAAATGACTGTATATTGGTACATGTAGACGTGTGACGGTCACACCGCAACATTTCTGCACGGACACTCCACTCCGATCAAACGTGCATTGCCTAGGTCTTTTGAAATCCACCAAGAGGTTGGAGAGGATTCGGCAGTATTCAGGGTATATGGTCCAGAAAGGCCGGATCCCCTATTGGATGTCCCCTTGCCTGAAATCTCCGGAGCCTGGCCCAAAAGCCACAGATCGGAGAACCATTGTACATGTACATACTGTGCATGAACACTCGGCAAGGCATTTTGAAAAAGTTCTGAGCCATATACATGTACATGTACATAATGTAGGGATCTGGGAATTCCCCAGTTAAATCAGCGGATTATGTGCCCTTCAAACCTTGTGTACATCTTCGAGGTGTGATTGGGCCCACATACACACCTAGAGTGTACATATTTTTGAGAAGTCATGCCTGTCCGCCAGAAGGCAAGTGGCCTACAATGTTATACTTTTTGGGCAGGACTGAAGAAGGTCGGCGGGCTTCCAAGGTTTTTTTTCGGGAGTGCTATGCTAGACATTTGGGTGGATGGACGTGGTGATGGCTCTGCCAGGGATCGCATAGATTGTGGCATCTACACGTATTATCCGAGCAGTTTTCTTTATTAACCCCTTCGCGCCGGGAGACGGTAAGAGCCGCCGTAAAAATTGAGATCCTCAGCCCGCTTTTCAGCTATTATTCTCGGCCCACGCTCGAGCGAACACAGTGAAAGAAGGCAGACCCTGCCTCTTGTATATATGGTGAAGGGTCTTTGTGAGTAGCCGAGCAATGAAAAGACCGAATTTGCATCATAATCACCAGCTTCACAATAGTCCCCACTTTGAAAAGAGGCAATGGGAATGTGGAAGGGTGAGTAGAGCCACATGACACCGAACAATGAGCCTTTTCACTGTGAAATTCAAAGCGTGCAGAGCATGCAGGGCCACAAACCGAGAATTTGCGGTTTGGTAGGTGGCTTTCGTGGCCAAGCGAGGCTGGAATTCTTGGAGTCAGCTTCATAAAAAAATTCCCATCGTCAAGGGGTTAAGCAACAGTGAAATAAAAGGAATCCAGCCCGTTTGAAGTACATGTACATGAACTCAAGTCTTTTGCCTGCTGAGCTTTCTGTTTTGCCTGGCTTCCAATTCCCCCTTCAGTGGTGGACAGACCGCCACCCCCGTGCAACCAGCCGGGGGGCCGGACCGATACATACACAATATACAATAACTGGTACTTTGTATCCAGTATACCAGGCACAAGGCCTTTTAGAAGGGGCGGTTCTAAAGGGGGGGGCACTAGACCCTTCGCATGTGACCTCACCTGTTAACTTTTGGTACTGCCTTTTTTCTTTTCTTTTTTGACAGGGGGGCATTTGGGGGGTTAGACAAAAGATTAGGGGGGGCTAGAACCCCCTCCCGTCCTCCGTAGAACCATGCCTACCTGTTACAGTACACGCAGGTTATTCACTTTACACAATGGTACTGTACTAAGAAACATGTACATGAAAAATAAGCCGTCAGTGACTATTCCTACAGTACCTGAGCACTGCCACTTGGATGTGAGCTACGAGTACATTTACCTTCGTGGTCCTTGCCACACCTACATGTACTGAGACAATACACAGAGAGATTTTCTGGAGAATCTCTTAAAAATAAAACATGTGTAGCTCAATTGATTACAGGTATATCCACGGATTTTTGGAGTTTAACAACAATCCAAATATTGTGCAAGTAATGAATGTGTACATGTATTAGTACATTATTCGTTCCACTGCAACAATGTGAAATATACTGTCATTTTTCAAACACCGCCTGAATGAATGCCTGCAGGAATGACCTGCGAGTACACAAATTCTTCTTTTCAGCGCCACCACAGGCACCGTGCAGTGACCATGCAGTGGGGTGACTGTGCAGTGGATGGACAGAACTCTGATCGGTCCATTCACTGGTGGAATGGAACCTAGGGAATTCACTCAGGTGTTGCATAAAACAGACACATCCAACAAACGCACCCCACAGTCCCCATCTCCGCCCTCGCTGTTCACCACTGTGTCGCTTGTGGCCATGCTGGTCCGCTCCAAAGGAGGCGATCTCCACATTCAAATTTCTGCTCTCCAGTAAAATAGAAATTCACTTCCTCACTTCTGAACACGGACCTGGGCGAGAGTGGGCATCTACGTGCAGGTGGAGTGACTATAAAGCAATAACCTACAGATGTACTTGATGATATGGTCACCGGTGTCACAGTCGGGTGGACACCAGTAACGTGCAGGTCACATGCATTCAAAGAGGTAATATTCATAAGGCAGTGGTCAAGGCCCCACCATGCAAGACAGCAAGAACAAAACACAAGTTACACGCCTGTGCAATCAATCATGATCATAATGGGTCTGACACAGACTTCCTGTAAAATTACTGTCAGTGGTAAAACTGTTGCTATTAACCCTAACAGTCCCAAATCCTCCCATTTCAATATAATTTTACATACATCCTTGGGGGTTAGGGTTTTAACCACTTCATGCCGGGGCCTTTTTCAATGTTGATGATGCTGGGCCGGCATGACTATCATTTTTTCCATTTTCAAAATCCTTCAAAAATTCATTTCATTTAACGGTCATTTATAGCCACACCAAGTAATCTTTAGGCACTACTCTCAGTTAAAAGGCGACCTTCATTGAC
This sequence comes from Acanthaster planci, assembly GCF_054643075.1. Lineage (NCBI taxonomy): Eukaryota > Metazoa > Echinodermata > Asteroidea > Valvatida > Acanthasteridae > Acanthaster > Acanthaster planci. The sequence goes on from NC_141792.1 coordinate 9,881,929, forward strand.
ACAGGAGTATTTCAGCCAGGCCAGCAGCCTTGTAAACAGAGCCCAGATTGTGCAGTGTTGTATAACTGTCTTTTGTTCACGAACCTGGCTTAGTGCACTGCTGACCTCTTTTCAACAGGGGCCAGATTAGCGTGCAGGGGTGCTGTGTGGCTCATCGCTGTGGTGGTAGAGCGCTTTTGTCCCCGGTGGTAATCCGCTCGCTCTCAATGCCCCAAACCCTGGTATACGGTTCCAAAACAAGGCTGGATTATCACCACTTTTGAGAGTGAAAAATGTCGGTAATGCCCAGCAGCCTGGTCTTTTGTTCGGAGGGCCCTGTTTCCTTTGTCCGAGTTCGGAGACCCCGGCCACCCATATAAACCATATGTCTCCGATCCCCAAGTCCCCAGCAGGAAGTGGTTAATGAGCACTGATATTGTCTGTACTGCACTAATACCTAGGAGTACTAACAATAATAACAGATTTTATATTAGCCGTTTTATATAAGATCAATTTAAGTGCTTTCCATTATTCCTGTCACACTGACCCTTTGGTTTTGTGCACATAATGATGAATTTGTGCACCTTTCACCATCTGCACATGCTCCTAGCATGTCCCGTAAACGGCTTCTGTGATCCTGTTAAGCTAATGGGGCTCACTGTTTATGCCCATTCAACTGAAATTTGCCCATGTATACTGGTATCAGTACCGGGTAAGTGTGCTTTTTCACTGGAAGTACAAATACCCGTACTCTCAATTCTCACTTTGAGACCTCCAGGCAAATGACTGAATGCTCTGCCAACTGTATGGTGAGATGACTACCATCCAAACCCTGGCAAACAGATGGCCAGCATGACAAAAGGCCAGCAGAATAAAGATGGCTTGGCCAGTACACGGTACAATGCCTCTCTTGTATGAAAGAAATGGGGAAAAGGTCACCACGAGAATTTTTCTGACTTTGCTCTGGTTTAGGGGAGGGAAGGTTGAGATCCGAACCTGTAGAAGAGTCTTGTTCAACTCTACATGCCCTACACAAGAAAAGGCTAATGTGCAACCCAGGTACACCCTGCAAAGGCTATTCTTAGTCTGCACTCTTACACTCTTGGTAGTCTTGGAATGAGAATTCATTGTTGTTTTTGAATGCTTTACAATTCGGCCAGTTACATTTTGTTTCTTTTTTTTGGTTCAGTTACTGATGAGACATGTATGTTCTTAAATGCAAACCCAGTTCAGAAATTTAATATTCCATCTCCAAAGGCAGACCCACACAGGATCACATTATTTCTGTAGGGTACATGTTATTGTGCATGTGCATGTGCATGTAGGTTATGGGTGGGACCAAAAACTGGGGCCACTTTTTTAAAAATGTAGCAGTGAACAATGCAAAGGGTTGGGCAAGTAACAACTACCCTAAAAAAGTGATACAAAAAGGAGTTACTGGTCACCGTCCATGTCCGCTCAAGAGAAACTACATGTATGCATTCTTTTCTCTGGTGAACGTACTGGAAAGGGACACATATACATGTACATGTAGCTGATAGGGCTTGTGCTCACTATTTGTGTACACACACCCTGGCTGGCCTTGACCTGCCAGCAACTCTGTACAGGGTAAGGGATGGGCAGAGTAAGGGATGGGCAGACAAGGTATTTTATTATTCACAGCCTGCTCACCATTGAAAAGTCCAGAGCCTAACGCATCCTGGCCAATATATGAAGTACATGTATTTGGCACAGCGTAACACTTCATAGCCCTGCATATTACAAGCATGTTGCACCTGTGAACATGTATGACTAGGGCATTGAATTACATACATGTATACTTTTTACTTTTTGATGGCCTTTGCTTTTTTTGGTTTTTTTTTTTAACTTTTTGTTACATTTGTCCAGGCATGCAAAGTACAGGTGTGAACCGTATGGTCTGTGGATTTGAAAGTTAACTGTCTGCATGCAAATGATAACGCATGTGCCTGGATTTCAAAGCTGCATTGCTTACATGTATTTAAATTTCGTCGTGAACAGTGTAACAAGGTCGCGACTTGCATTTGTTTTGCATACGAAATATGACCTCGCTGCACAAGGGTGACAATGTTATGGTCTATCAAGACTAGTATCATAACACTGACCTGTGTGTATGAATAATATGATGTACTTTGCATCAGGGAGATGTTAATTTTAATTACAGGATTTGCCCTTCCACCAATGTATATTCACAGTCAACCAGCATTAATTAAATATACTTTCTATTTTTTATGGCTTTAATAAAAATTACTTTAATTACTTTTTCTTTAAATATTATTTTTCCCAGCACGCAAAATATGGTCTGTGTCTTTATTTAAAAGTTAACTGTCTGCACGCAAATGATGCCACAATTTGCCTGGATCTGAACGCTACATTGCTTATTACACAATTCTATGTTTGATCATGACTAGCATCACAACCCAGACCTGTGTACAGTATCTAAACAGTATGATACTACATGTGTTTCAAGATGTACCGTACTTAGCGTCGGGGAGATGTTAATTTAATCTGATACTAGTCCTACAAAGTGAACTTCTCCTGAGGAACATTTTCAGTGGGACAGGAACGTAAAGGTACGGGTGTGAATGCGTCCTTGTGCAACAGGTGTTTACGCTTCGTGGCCCTTGGGGTTTCTACGTCAACAAACTACACGTGCACGTACCTGTAATGGTAGGCGTAAGCCTACAGCGGAGTTTGAAAATGAAAAACGAATCCTAATCCCATGAACACGGAAAGCACAGTCGACATAAAATGCAGAAATATGTGAGCCCACATCCAACAAGCGTGATAACCTTAGCTTTATGATTTCATAAAGATACATTCTGGGATGATACACCGAAAAATTAGCGCAAGTTGAATTTTGTTTCCAAGGTGGAAGTAAATTTTGAAAGTAATTTCGAGGTCTGGCACAGCCTACGTACATGTATGTGCAAACACCCGGTACATTGTACCAAATCACTAGGACTAATCTGCAGGTTTTCAAGCAACCCAGATGGAGAAGTGGGAGATAAGTAGGATCAACATTATAGTTAAAAAAAAGAAGTAGGACTTTGGAAGACAAATAAGGATAAAAGTAGGATTTATGAAATTTTCAAAGGCACATGTCTGACACATCAAAAGCCTTACTTGGTGCATTTTCTGTTCTTACAAAATACAAAATGACCGAAGCCTGTGGAAACCAGACTAGTCTGGCATCCCATTAATACTGGATCAGTAGACTGTGTAAATCATGAAACGAACATCTGAGAACAACACTTACATGTCTAGTTGTCTCTGTTTTTCAGTAGAACACAGCCATACCACCACTCAACTGGGTTGTTAATCTTTTTCACTGATGCGGACATGTGCCCTACTCATCTTTAGCAGATTTTAAAATGAAATTACACCGCTGCACTCTTGACATGCAAAATATTCAAAGGACATTCTCCAAAGCTGCAAAGAAATTAAGACCTCAAAACTTGGTAGGGCAAATTTGTAATGAGTTCATATCTACATGTATGCAGCAGGAATACGGTATCTCTTAGAGACTTCTATAAATTAAAGAGTAACGAAAGTTAGCCTCATATTACACTCTATGTTTCTCTGTACTGTCGGTGTCTCAGTCTCTGACATGCCCCCCCTCCAAGCCCCACCCCCCCAGCCTGCTGGCCATACTGCACATGACACGCAGACCTTCACTCTCATCAGAATTTTGATAGTAGTGCTCTGTGCTGATACATGCAGTCCTGACGGTTTGTTTGATCCATCCACTTGTCGTGAGGACAGGCAAACTCAAATTTGGACAGGCAGTCTTTGCCGGCTCAAAATTTACAAGCCCATGTCCTTTTTTTTTACATGTACCGGTATCGCACCGACGGAAAGGTCTTCGCATTTCTTTCCTAGTATTGGAAGGGAGGCATGTGGCCTAGTGGTTAGGGTTTGTAGCTTCTCATCCTAGGGTCAGGAGTTCGAATCCAGCTGGTGGCAGCATGCTGTGATCTTGGACAAGTCACTTTACCGCTACAGGTGCCTCTCTCCACCCAGGAGGAAATATGGGTACATGTGAGGGCCCGGCGGACACGGTTACGTGTATGTTTAGCTGTTTGCACTGAAATGGCAGCATTGGGCTAGTGTCCGCTCCGAGTGGAACAAAAGAGGGTGTATTTGTGACGGTCCTTTTGATAATGATAATCAGCACCTCAGAATAGTTTTCTAGATAGATGGCACTCTACAAATGTATGTTGTTATTATTATTACATGTGCATGTAGGTGCACTGGACATGTACATGTATACTGTACATGTATCATGCCTCAGATACAATGTGGCATGGGGTGTCAGTTTCAATAATTTACCTGGTAGAGGGACAGGCACTCTCTCCAGCACCCCACACCAACTGACACGCGCCAGTGACCAGCCACAGCAGCTCTCAGTACAGTTCCCGCCTTCACGCCCCAGTAACCCCTCCTATCCAACGGGTCCCCTATACCCACAGACTCCCCACCTTCAGTGCCACATGGGTCCCCTATACCTGGCACTCTCCAGCACCCCAGCACCAACTGACACGCGCCAGTGAGCAGCCACACCAGTTCTCAGTGCAGTTCCCGCCTTCAAGCCCCAGTACCCAGATATCCTGGATCCCAAATCCCATGCCTCAGTGATCACCCACAGCATATAAGCAGCAGCACAGTTGGATTGCATCAGTCCTGAAGATGGACAGGGCACTCACTGTCAGAAACGTCGAGTGACACATATACTCAAAAGAGATATTTTTCACATGGTGTATCCGCAAACCCTCTACATAATCTTACTGTTAGTGTCTTGGAGCCAAGACTGATCCAACCCTGGCCCCACCCACGCAAAACCAAGCACGAGGCCTACCGGTTCTAAGACGTAGGCCTACCGGTTCTAAGACGTAGGCCTACATCTCTAAATACTAAGGCCATGAGAATGAACATCCCGGATTTCCATCCCGACAATTTTGAAAATCTATGAGGCTTTTTTTCATTATTCATTATATGGTGTACCGGTATCCCAATATGAGTACGTGTCCATGCAAAGGGTACCAACTTTGAAAGTAGACTAGCTCTCAGTCCATCTTGCATCACACCATTTGTACGTGGGCACACTTACGGTACAAACTCCCGATTTACCTTGCAGCCATTTTTAAACCATTTCCGATGGGAAAAACAACAATTTTTCTGAAATAATGACTTTTGGAAATATTGAAATTTTCTGTTGGCTGTTTCAGCGGTATGCGGGCAGTGGACAGAAATTTGGGATATTCATTCCCATACTTTAGCCTGATGTTAACCTTGGGGGCTTGTCGTCATTAATGGTTTGGTCCCCGACCTGCTTAGTAGAGTTACATGTATGACGGCAAGGGCACCACCAGGGCATGAAAAGTAAATTTTATTTACAAAATTAGCTACAGGTCACAAGAAGTTAGACCTTGTTAGTTTCAACCTCTAACAGTCCTTAACACTGGCTTTGCTGCCACTTCATGGTCGGCTTCCTACCTGGTTAGCATCATGACCGTTGACGATGGTGCTTTCTTCGGACCCCCTTCCTTCATCCAGCACGTCTATGTTGCCCATTGCAGCCGCAAGTACAAGTGTGAAACTGACTTTGAAGCAAACCTCCTGGGTGAACCTTCACTGAGTGAACAGGGTGGAGAAAGTGTGCAAAAAGGGGAACGCGCTCCAAATTCTCAGCTCATGGTAATCATGAATTTGAAGCCCAAGTCAAGACACTGTCCGTGCTAGCTAGGCCGAGGTCTACAGCACAATTGGTAAGGCTCCATTCAGTTTCATGCTCACTCACTCAGACGTAAAAATACCACTCTGAAACTGCATTCTCTTGGCCCTTTGAAAGACGACAATTATCCTTGACCGGGCGGTTAGGTTAGTACCAGTACAGTGTTTGTAGATGGATTATTATTTGCATACAGCGCACGGCTGGCCCCGTTATAAACGCGTACGCGTACGGACCTCTGCCCTGCTAGCAAGCTGGGGAGTGGACCGTAACTGGGTTTCGAAATCGGTCTGCTTTAACTCGTATCCCGTCAACTCGGTCCCACATACAGTACGTGATGCGCAAAGGCCACTGGCAGCCTGTTAATGTCTCACACATTGAGCATAAGACCACGATGAATCCGGCGCAATTCTGGCTGTTTATGGTTCTCAACCTCTCACACCCACAGGGTTTTCTCACGCAACAAAACAATAAATAAGACAAAAATTGAAGAAAAGAGGAACCCACGTGTGATTTCAAATCTCAGAATGATGATGATCCTTTACTCAAAAAAATGAGTAAAAGCGGTGGGAAATAAGTTGCTTCAGGTTATCCCCTCCACGAAAAAAAAATGTTGGTTCAAAAACGAGAGAGAGAAAAGGATAGGTTGTTCTTGTTTTCTTTCCTTCAAAAAGCGTATATTAAAAGAGCATAGCTAGCCTCACCCCTAGGCCCTCTAAAAGGCCAGAAAACGTCACAGGAAAATATTTCCAATTCCCCCCCCCCCCAAAAAAAAAGTTTTCCCACACACAAAATGGTTCCGGATCCTCCCCCTGCGTGCGATCGAGTGCACCGAGTTTGCGGCACATGTACATGTACGTTGGCCTGATGCCGAGTTGACTCAATCGGCAATTGGGCCGAGTTGAACTATGCCCATTTAGTATTAGGCCAGGTAGGTACTGATAAGGCGACTGGGACAGAGTGACGTCACTCCCGGGACAGCGCTTTTGAGCCGCATAAAGTCCCCCCCCCCCGCTCCAGAGCTTTAAAGGCCACGTGTCCGTTGTTTGTTAGGTTTGGTGAAATTGTATTTTTTTTTCACTAGAGACAATGCTGGATGCTTGGGAATCCAAGTTTGTTTAATACGTTTGTTCAAATTAGTGTCCAAGTCAAAGAAATAAGCCATAATTTCTAGCGTTCCGCGCTAAAAACTATTTCACTCACGGTCGAGACATACTGTAGACTATTGCTACCTAACGCATCCCCCTAGAAGTCTGTGAAGAATTCCTGAGATTCCGATCAAACTATGACCAACACAAAGGCAGGTCCCTTATCTTGCTTCAAATGACGAACTTAACTGAAGCTGAGTAAATCCTAGCTGTTGAGTTTTTCCTTGGTTAGCTTGTTTCGTTTGCTCTGTTAGTTTGGTTTACGACGCTGAACTGTTCATTTTCACCACGACGTAATAATGTTGGGTCGTAGAGAGTCTATCAAAAACCGTTTGGTATTGTTGCTTGTTTGCTGAAGTGCTGCAGTTTACCGATGCAATGAAGCGGCCGCGGATTCAGGGGTAAGGGGTCAGACACTCCCATGATCTGCCCCCCCTCAAAAAGATTAATGAAATATCAAGTACAGTGCAAAAACGACGTCCTCGTCATCCCATAAAAGATGTTATTGTACATCATGGACAATGAAATGCATTACCTATGTGCTGGGCGGATCCAGGGGGCCAACCCCCCCCTTCACTCTGAGACAAGAAAACAAAAACCCACAAAAAATTGGAAAATACTTTAAACAACAAACTAAAGCGTCCAAAAGTAAGTGCAGCAATACCATTGCAAACAATGTATGGCGTGTAATGTTTCATCATCGTTTCTGCTTGTCGGCAAAAATTAATAAGACATTAAAAAAATTCCCTGCCTGATCCCCCCTCCGAAAAAATTCCCGGATCCGCCCCTGGTGTGTCTGTCTGTCAGTAACAATCAGACATAAAAAGTCAGAGCTAGACGTTTTCGAACTTCCCAACAGCCAATAATTGGGAAAATATGATATTCCGAATATGCCGTTCTGACGTAAGATTCTACAGAAATATAATGCATATTTCAGATGTACGTCTGTTTCCTGTATCATGAACATCGCCTCCTTTATAGTGCCTTATGCTCCACCCCCCCCACACACACACATACGCATCTACTATTTTAAAAAAAAATCCATGGCCTGGAAGTTCATCCCCCGAACAATAATTCTACACCCCCACCCCTAATTTCCGGGACGGATTAATTTACTTTACTGCTTGATAAGAACGTGATCCCTTACAGGTGCACAGAAAAGGGCAGTTTTTATCTGCTTTAATTATTCGTCTGTGGCCTTGTGATCAACCCAATCCGAAGCATCTCAAATCAGGCCTTTATTGGTTCATGCTGAAGGGAAAACTATCCATGCCTTTTCTAGAGCGAAGTGCATTGTACAGAAGCATATATAGGACATGACTAAAAAAATCGTGCCTGCTATTTCGCCTGGGCGGGTTACTATTTCGCCCGGGCGGAATAGTATTTTGCCCGGGCGGATTAGTATTTCGCCGGGTGGATTAATATTTCGCCCGGGTGAAATAGTAACCCGCCCGGGCGAAATAGTAACCCGGCCGGGCAAAATAAATAATCCGGCTGGGCGAAATACTAATCCGCCCGGGCGAAATAGCAGGCATAAAGGGTTTTTTAGTCATGTCCTATATACGCTTCCGTAGTATTGTGTGTCGGGCAGTTTTAATGCACAATGCACACGTATCAAAATATGCTACACTGTGCACTCAAGGCGGATCTGCTTGACGGAAATTAATTTGGATCTGTGGGTCTTTACCATTGCGAGGGGCAACTGCAAACTGGTTTATTACGAGTCTAAGCTCACGAAATCCACCGTGCGATCGGCCCTGGCGTCATCAAGCCTACGATATTTTCGTTCGGTTTGATCAACAGTCACAACTTTTTCAACTGACTGCACACGATTTGTCCACGCCTTTATTTACTTCCGTCAACAAATGCGACAGAAAACACAGAACCCAAATTTAATGTTTTCCTTTTGGTCAATTTACAATTTCCTTAACTCATGAATTAACCATTTCCTCATAATATTATTATCATTATTACACTACAATATTATGATGCCCTAATTCCCATGGGCTCTAAAGCGTTTTCCAATATCAGTAAAAACGACACTCATATTAATACAGCTACAAATTAAGATAATTCCTTTAAAATGATGCATTTACATCAAAATACGAATAATTAATTAACAGATTTGGTAAAAAGATATGTTTTCAGGGATTTTTTTTCAAAAACCAACTGATGAGACCGACAACCTCACACCGATGGGGAGTGCGTTTCACAGAACTGGAGCCGCCTGTCTGAAAGACCTGTCTCCAAAACCTTTCCATTAGGTTCTTGGAACAGACTGAGGAACTGATCTGCGGAGCACAGTGCCCGAGATGGTCGATACTGCTGGATTATTTAAATTCCACCCTTTGACAAACGGGTACCAATGATGTTGGGCTAAGATAGATGTAATATGTGCACATCTCCTCGTTCTATTAGTAATTATTCTAGCAGCTGTATTTTTGACTCGTTGAAGCTGATTCACAAGGTCACCCCATATGCCATAGAAAAGGGCATTTGTATAGTCAAGCCTAGACACAACAGTGGCTTGAACACGGGCCCTACATGCATCATCACTAAGAAATCTCGTATTTTACTAATGTTACGGGGCTGGTAATAACATCCGGGATATGTTACTAACATGCTTTTGCATATATCCAGGTTCCTGTCAAATAGGACGCCAAGGTTCCTGATTTTATCCGAGGGATAAACAGCACAATCGCCCACCATGAGCGACAATTCTTCACAAAGACCATTAACTTTCTTTGGACAAAAAACCGACAAAAACTCAGTCATCATTTTTTTTTGAGACCGTTAATACTTAGTCAAGATTTCAACTCAAGCAAACATTCCTGAAACTTACTGATAGCAACAGCTAAATTGACAGGGGATGGTTTGACTATAAGGTATTCCTGAAAATCACCTGCACAAAGATGATAAGAAAGACCACGCCTACTCAAAATGTGACCAACAGGCCTTTTCCTAAAACGGAGCCCTGAGGCACATGCTCAACTTCACTATTCAGTTAGGTTCTCCTAAATCTTTTCAAAGGCCTGGAAATGCACTTGACCGGATGATGAATCAGTCAAATAAATGTAAGATTATATTTGTCTTCCAGCTGATCTTCTCCCCCCAAAAATTAACAAACACAACAACAATATTAATGGCAGATCCAAGGGAGCCAACCAAGCCCCACCCCCACAATTTTATTTATCAAAATGATGATGATTATTATTCATCTATTTCACATTTCTTTTCTCCTCAAAGAGCGAGGAGCCCCTCCAGATCAATCTTCCTCTTCAGAGAGGTCGTAAGGGTTTAAATGAAACCCCAAACTGTAGGCGTCAACCCATTTCTGACACGCCCGAATAATAAGAAGTCCTATATCCTCGCAGCCGCCGGGGGCCCTCGATTGCAGGCCGTTTGTATATGGGCCAAAACTGAATAGAGAGAGGGCGCTATACTCGGCATCCAGGAGCTAACTGGACCGTTTTTAAGTCGGCTATTTCGAGGCTACGGCTTTGCCGTTATCCCCAGGTGTACTGCAGCAGAAAGTTGTAGCCGTAGATAACCATGCTTCACTGGAACATAATGGCTAGTCACTGAAGACACGATGGACTGTATCCTAGTTCATGCATTGTCAAATCGGGGAAAGGTAGGTGGGTGCAATTCGTAAAAACAATTACAATTTAAAGGCCAAATGCCTGTTGGGCTAGTACAATATCTGTGCATTAGCTCCATGTATATATCACTGTAGCACTGTTATGCAGATTTTAAAGTGGTGATTTACTGGGTAGGCCCTAGTCATGGTAGTTTTGTTTAGCATGGATGGATGGTTTAATCATGGAGGTAGAATCACATTCTACCTCCATGGTTTAATAGCCAAATGGCCCAGGTTGGAGTCGCAATGCAATGTAGACGTCGTCCGACCTGGGCTAGCCAAACCGGGTAAGCAGTGTATATTTCGTAGGCATAGCCTACATGTTGATGGTAGTCCTACTTACGAGGCTGACTACTGAGTACTAGCAGTAGGCATGGCCATGGACATTACATAGGCCTAGGCCTACATGTACATGGCCGGCCGGCCGTCCCACTCTAACGTTCGATCCGTAAACAGGGCTCTACGTATACTTCTTCCTCGATACTAAAGGAATATAACATAGGCCTATGTAGGGCCCTAAGTTTAGCCCAGGTTGGACGCCCAGGTCCTAAGTCTTGTGTATAAAACAACCAAAAGTTTTGTACAAATTTGATCTTGGTTTACCCTGTTGAAGAAACTAATTTCACGACTTAATTTATCCGTTCTCGGGTTACAAAGTGTGTGTGCCATAGAGATTAATAGTATTGGGGGCTGAGAGCCAAGTTGCATGTGCTTTTTGTATTTGTGCGCAGCTCGGAATCTCGTATGCCAAACAGTTGCGCACGCACACTGTAGGAACTGCGCCGGAGAACGGCTGAAAACAGTCCACAACAATGGCTAGAATTTATGTTACTTCCGCGTTTATTTTCCCGTTTTTGTCTTTTGTGGTAATGTGTTGAATTTCTTAACCCAATGCATATTGTGTGGCGTATGCTTTTCAAGAGTTGCTCCAACAAACTCGTTCTTCCAGTGTGTGAGTGTTTGCTGGAATGAATGCATATTTTTAAGCATTTGATAAGCTAAACTGGCCTTGTGAGCCAGACAGGAATTACAGTGTGCACGATGGGGCTTGTCGTTAAATGTCTCTTCAAGTGGTGGAGCTACAGTATGAACCTCATAGCTCTTTTGGTACATGTATCTTCCATCTATGTCTGTAGTAATAGGCACTTGGAAGAAAAAAATTGTGCATAAAGAAACAAGTAAATGAACATCATAAATGCAAAAATAATTTTGATTGCAGAGAGACTTCATCTAATGATCTGAAAAGGCGTAGCTTCTGACATGGCAACAGCCCCAAGCTCTGGGACCAGCTCAAGCGCTGGTACCTCGGGCTCCTCCACCCCTACCCCCAAGGACACCCTCACTAACGGCGACGTGAAGCCAGCTGGCGATTCCCTAGAAGATCTCCTGAACCAGATCGAGGATTATGCACCGACTGTAAGCATTAGGCCTCGTTTTTTACAGATCTGCCTGCCTGACTTTATGATCAGCCATCTTGAATTGAGAGTGAGGCAATCCCTCTAAACAATTTCCCAAAATTACGAGGCATTAGGGACTGAAGATGATGCATCAAGGGCATAATGGATCACCAGCCTTGTGCTGTGACGGGTAATTCCAAATTCCGGATAAATAGACAAGTCACCATTTTGGCTGAAACGAGAAGTATGTTTCAAAGTGAGGCAAAATAGCCAGGCACCTTCCCATGTCAGAGTGCTCAATAAATCAAAAGTATTCAGGGAGACGAATTTAAAATGGCTACCTCTTGAATAAAGCCCATTTGGAAAGATTTCAATATCACACCCCTACTGTCAAATTAAAGGTCAGTATTTAACAAATTTGAGGAAATAGCAAACAAACAGAAGTTACAAATAACACAACTAATGCTTACAGTTGAGCCTGTGTTGCTCCTCCTTGCTTCTTATAATCTTGTTGCATCAAACCCAAGTTGATGCCCCATTAGAACAATATCTGCTCATGAGTTTTCCTGTGTTGGGGGTTGCCTTAATCTTCTCAGATCCCTGATGCTGTGACGAGTTTCTACCTCAACAGAGCTGGCTTCGAAGCCTCCGACCCCAGGGTGTGAGTGACAGCCCTCTCTTGTTGGTTTTGCATGCCAGACCATCGCAAGGCCATTTGCCGGACAAGACACAGTGCCGTACTCAAGACCGGTCATCATCAGACCAGTCACAAATAACAGGGGTGCAGAGTGACAAAGGAATGCTTGAATAGTTTGCGACTTGAATTCAGACCGGAGGTCTTGTGATGGTCTTGCAGGGTCTTGCGTTGGTCTTGCAGGGTCTTGTGTTGGTCTTAAGCGGTCTGGATTACAACACTACTTATATGGTCAGATTTGTCAAACATCCAACATATTGTCAATCACCGTGGACCCCTTGTTGGTCTGAAAACTCAAGCTGTATTCGCACATTCATAGAGTTTTGCTGGAAGGTTCCCTTCGGGGGAAACGCATGTACCCGTAACTTCCACTTTGTGTCACATCCCTGTCCAAGATTTTGTTCAAAACCCATAAAGATTGGTACCATAGTTGTGCATGAAGTGGCAAACAATATGTCCATTACATGTTAGTCTGCATTCAGTAGCCTACGCTCTGCACTGTTCATGGAGACGCAACTCTTTTATGATACATATCGTCGGTGTTTTCACGAAGTGACGTAATCCCGGAAAATTGAAAAATTTTCGATTGGGAATTTTTCCTACCATTTTTACTTCCTTTGATCGAAAGAACCAATAAGCAGAGTTTCAAAGCAAAATGTTGTTTACTTTCCTAGTAACTGTAAACAAACAACCAACAAAAAAGCTTGGTCTCTGTGTTTCTCTGTTTTCATGAAGTGACAAAAGGTCACATCGTTTGCAGGGCAAAAATATAGACGCTATACCCAATCCCTGCACGAGTCTACATGTGCATACCTGTGGGCGAACGATGTTGTACATGAACACCTGCGCTCGTGATGGAATGGAACGAAATGTAAAAAATTTTTTTTAAACGCGTATTTTTTTCACAAAGGGACAAAAGTGTGTATAGTGCAGTAGGAAAAAAATGAAGACCTGCGGGTTTTTCTGTTTTCACAAAGTGAAAAACACTTTTATTAGTTTTTATTAGTGCATTGTTCTTTAAGACAATGCATCTGCAAATAAGTATAGCTTAGCATTTTCCAAGTCTTAGATTTCATGACTTTGTAAAACATTCCTCAATCCGTAACATGAAATTGATCGTAAATTTGCGTTGAAAAGGCTTGTATTATCAAATGCAGATTGTCCGTTCAGCCCGATTTTTTAGGTTTTTGTCACTTCGCGAAAACACCGACGATATGTCCAAAAGTAGTAACATGGCTAGTGAGTTTGGTTTGGTTTGGTCTAGTTTGGTCTGGTTTGGTCTGGTTTGGTTTGGTTTGGTCTGGTTTGGTTTGGTTTGGTCTGGTCTGGTTTGGTTTGGTTTGATCTGGTCTGGTTTGGTTTGGTTTGGTTTGGTCTGGTTTGGTCTGGTTTGGTCTGGTTTGGTTTGGTTTGGTTTGGTCTGGTTTGGTTTGGTCTGGTTTGGTCTGGTTTAGTTTGGTCTGGTTTGGTCTGCTTTGGTTTGGTTTGGTTTGGTTTGGTTTGGTCTGGTCTGGTTTGGTTTGGTCTGGTTTGGTTTGGTTTGGTCTGGTTTGGTTTGGTTTGATCTGGTTTGGTTTGGTTTGGTTTGGTCTGGTTTGGTTTGGTCTGGTCTGGTTTGGTCTGGTTTGGTTTGGTCTGGTTTGGTTTGGTTTGGTCTGGTTTGGTTTATTTCCATACATCAAAATTAGAAAATAAAGAAACAATGTTATTATAGAATAAAATAGTAGATGATAAATGACGGATACCAGACCGAAAGCGAAATGCTTATTCATGGCCTGGTTCCTTATTTGTTATAACAAAATCCATATTAGGCTATAATTACTAAATACAGAGGAGGAAGTAACAAGAGTAAGATAACTGAAGGTACAGCTGAACGTTAGAATTCAGCAACATTTTCTTTGTCATAACATCCTAGGAATGATACAATTCTAGACACGACTGCTTCATCATTAAACCCTTCGCTACGAAGGACTGCTACTACCGCGCCGTTGTGTGAGGATTAGTGCACACCGCACATACAGTTTATTCACTATGCAGCTGCTGGTTCAATGGGGCCTGCTGATGGACAAAGTCCTTCATTCAGGGCAGCCCAGCAGTCGCGGTCAAAATAATCCCGCCGTGAAGGGGTTAAGGTTATAAACTGCAGTTGCCTGCAACGGCACCCGCAGCGGGGTCGTGCACATGTACACACCCATTCATCCTTTCTTTTCCTGCAGGACCCGCGTCATATCCCTGGCTGCCCAGAAGTTCATCTCGGACATTGCCAACGACGCGCTCCAACACTGCAAGATGAGAGGGTCGGGCCAGAGCTCCAAGAAGGTCGGCAAGGTGAGGAGTGTTTCAGTATTGCCCAGAAAGGTTCCCCCTGCTAGTAAAAAAATCTACCCCAGACCATGCGATGAAACTAATGGCACATTCTGGTTCAAGAAAGAGTCATCACGAGTCATTGAGTTGTTGAGAGTATTGGCTGGGGAGAGTTAGGAATAGTATCCGAGAAAGAACCATTGACTGTGTGCATTAGCGATAGAGGGCGCTATATGCCTGATTCACGTGAACCAAGCAATGCATATCTTCTGTGTCTAAGATAACTGCACAAAAGTTGCTATGTGTATTCACTTTTCTGCAAGGTGGGATGTTTGCAAAGTCCCGCAGTGGCAGTCATGGGTAGAAACAGTCGCGCAGTGCTCCAGCGAGTAACTGGGGGCAAAAAGACTGGAACAACTACCTCATCAGAAGATTCATCCGCAGTGATGGCCGCGTTTATAACACACACTGTTTTTCCGTTTGTGGTCAACAGGACAAGAGATACACATTAACAATGGAAGACCTCACGCCCGCACTCAGCGAACACGGCATTAATGTGAAGAAACCATATTACTTCACGTAGTGCAGGAGGCAGTACAGACGAGGCACCGGTTCATGTTTTTATGTACATATTTATCTATTCCAAGCGCACCCTCTCCCAGAATCAGGGTTTTAACCGAGGGACAAATGTTTCATTTGACCAGATCACGACAGACTACTCCAAAAATTGACGACACTTCTAAAAATTCTCAATACATGCCTTCGGAAATTGAAAGGCAGTTGATATCATTTTGAGTGAGGCTTTACATACTATGAGCCAAATCCAGGCATACTGTAATGTTGAACTTACGTTCAAATAGATCAAATTCCCATTACTCGCAAAGATTTGAGAGAATGTTGGATTCAGAACTTGCAGAGTGCAGCCTCTACAAGCCTTTTGCAAGTTAAATTTGAATAAGCTCTGGTGCACTCGAGTTCTTCAAACTTACGTGCTCCATACTAAGGACACTGTTGCTACACCTCGTGATTCGGGCCAAGGTTTCACTTACTTACATAAGACACACCTTGCCTCGCCTCAATACATTGTACAGTTTTCATTGGATAAGAGGGGCGCCAAGGAACCAGTCCATTCCAGAGATTGTGGCCGCTATAAAAGCTTGCCCCGATTCACGAGGTACAGCAACAGTGTCTTTAACGTGGGGAATTCAGATCGTTTTGTTCATGTGCAATCAGATAACTCAGTGTACCAGACTTTATTCAAATTGAACTCGAAAAGGGCAAATTGCTCTGCATGGGGGGATCGATGCCGACATTATGCACATCTGAAAAAGTCCATTATTTCAGTCACTTGTCTCTCTCAAGCCATCAAGTCAAGGGCTATTCGGATTGAAATGGTGACCGCTGCTCATCTCTTTGCCTGCAAACCGACTTGCCATCCCTTTTGTGATTTGACCAGTGGCAGATACATGGCTGACTGGGTTCTTTAGTGCCAAGAGAATGTGGTGTGTGGCTGTGTTGTCATTAGAGGGGGACCAATTTTTGCACGAGTGGTATCATTTCCGGGTTCTTGGGGAATTGGCTGATGTCAAAATAGCTACATGTAGCTAAACCTGACTTATTTTCAAGATGAACCATGTGACCTAAGTAGATCCTCAACTCCATTTTTCTTTCTTTTGGAATGGAATCAGTCAGCTGTGCTCTTTTTCTTGACGTGTGCTTCATACACCCTAGGGAAATACCCATGAATAAAGTGAGACTGCCTTTTTCTGAGCAAATTTCAATGTACTTGTTCTTCTTGCTTAAGCTTTTCTAAATGACTTTTTGTTGATGCTTCATCCGTGAAATTAAAATGCCAGAAGAATAACATATTGTTCTTGTTAATTCATTTATTTCAAATTGTGCCAGACCATGACAGCAACACTTATGGAAAATACAAGTCAATTCATGTACAATCTTTATGTGAAATTACTTTGAATAATTATGCATAATGATAATTTACATATATTGCATACTTTAAAGCAATTAGGAACAGGTATGTCATTCCAATATAATTTCTTTTTTCAAATACAGAACTCTGCTTGCACATACAGTTTTTAAAAAAATACTTGAAAAATGATGTGCACAATCAGCCATAACCATTTTGAATAAGGCACATTCTCGTTAATAATACTCAGTTCCTGTCTTCGGGGGAGAAGGTTAGCGTAGCGGTTCTTTCCTCGCTTTGCACCAATGAGGCCCAGGCTCGAGTCCCGGCTTGGCCCAGGCTTTAAAAGCAAATGGTTTCCAGTCCATACTTGCTGTTGCAGGTTTTCTCCGGGTACTCCGGTTTCCTCCTGCCTCTAAAACTGGGACCTTCTTCCTAACTCAGTAGGGACCCCATTGGAATTAAGTTGCAAAACTTTCATGGGCTATCCCTGGTATTACCTAACGGCGAGGTGATACCAAATCAATCTTATCCAACCCAATCCTTCCAAAAAAGTTCTAACCATCACGATCAGTTTTGAATAATCTAATAAGGCAGCTCTGTTCTGCTTAGGTTTCCCAGGTATTTTGTATACATGGAATTTCTATGCAGCACTTAACACCAGGGATCAACCGACCATCGGACATCAGATCAGCCCGATGTTCGGCAATACATCGGATCGGCAAAATTTGACTCCTTGCCAATATGAGTGTCAATGTTAAATTGGAGAAAGGAACAAACTCTGTGCTCAGTTTTGGCAAACACAAATCTCATATGTTTATTTGAGCATGAATAAAAAACTGTGGTTTACTCAGTGTGATAAATGAACAGTTACACCCACATAAAGTAGTTCCAAAAATTACGTCCGCATGCGATCTGTATATCGCGTACCGCAACAACTCAATGAACAGACCACAGCTGGCCCCAACGGAGCAGTCGGTGTACACTGTATACCGTTTCAATAGAGTACCGAAGTGTGACGTCACTGAACCAGAAATTGCAGTGCAAACGAATGGAGTACGCGCGCGTGTTGGTTCACGTGCCGGTTCCCGCACTAATGCCTTTTACACACGAATTGTGCACGTGACGTATTCACCTCGGTACTCTATTGAATGTCACAAACGGAGGCACTGTGTGTCTAAATATTCTGCATACTGTACATGAGCGGACCGTGTGGGCGCTGTGTGCGTTGGGTGTGAATACAATGGAGCAACCGTACCGGTATTGTACTATCGTGCAAGGTGAGATGTGGCAACTCCCTGACGATAAACTCAAACAAAACTAATCCTTTACGAGAGGAATTTAGTATCAATACTATCCAAAGTGGCACTTTAAGCAGGTGCACTGTTTTTGTGTTGTTAGGCCCACATCATGTTAAGGTTTTTATCGACACTTGCGTTCTTCAAGGACACTGTCAATGTCGGTAAAAACATTGGATCGGATCGGACATGTTGGACATCGGCCATTGTTAAAAATTAAAACATCAGACGTCGGATCAGTATTTAAAATCAGCACTGGTTGATCCCGACTTAACCCCGACCCCCCTTCCCTTCCCTACCATTTTTTTCCCCCCAGGCACTTTGCGAATTAAATGCGGCACATTCCAATACAGCGAGCCTCGGTGACCTACTGTGCTGGATTTAACATCAACCTTGTCACTGATCTGTTACACCATGCCTATTAACCGGCCACCGGTGTTGCCACTCCGTGAATCCAGCAACGCACACCGACTTCTTGTTCGCAGTTACGTTCTGTTGCTACAGAGTACCAACGTTGACGTCACTGTGAACAGAAAGTGCCGTACAAACGAGCGGAGTATGCGCGCGTTGGTTCTCGCTCTAATACCTGTGCGTATGATGCAGTCACTTCAGTACTCTGTAGCTACATACACGTGGCTGGGATTAATTTGTAGGAAATGCAGTTGGTGCTTTATGTTTCAGACCAACCTTCCGTTCCAAAAACAGAATTTTATATCACTCCATAACTGCAAAACTCAAGGTCTTGCAGCCTTGCGTCTAGGCGCAGAAACAAACTGCTTTGTTACATTGATATGCCAGTAGCCGAGTTCTGTGAGAGTACATGGAGATCTACTGGGTGTCCGCATAAAACAGTATACCGAGATCAAAATTACATAGAAATGGGTCATTCTGTAAATTTGGGGTCCAAAGTGTGACATTTTTCCGTCCCTGTTCCCTCTGAAATGTCTACCATCGGACATGTTTGACACAGGATGTATCACTGAAATTGACTTTAAACTATTTTTATTTGTTTGGCAGCTAATTTGCAGTACTTTGGGAAATTAAACAATGAGTTCTAAACATCAAAAATCACATGCCACACGTAACAGGGACGGGGAAAAAATTGGACCCCAAATTTATAGAATGACCAAGATGTCAGACGTGCATTGACAGGAATGGTGGCCATGTGGAGGGCACAGCACATTAAACTGATGAGGTAAGTAGCGAAAACAAAGCAGATAAGATTGATTTAGGTACATTCCTTGTTTTCAAGAATGTGTTCTTAAAGCAAAGGCATTTGGTACTCTGCATCAAGCTTGTCACAGTGCCAATTTCAGCACCCTTATCGGTCTCGTTTGTTTATTCATCTGTGTCAACAACATCACAAGCTGTATACCATTGCAAAGAGGACATTCTGCCCTTTCTAGAAATATATTTTTCCTTCCATACATAAAGTAGTTTTGCTATTACAGTAATTTTTATCTTGGTATACATACTTATTATGTGGACACCCTGTATAGTGTACATGTACATGTATTTGTGTGGGAAAGTACAATTAAGTACCAGTGTGAGCGTAATAATTGATTGGGAAACAGCAGCAGTGCAGGATTCCCACCAGTCAGGCATACCGGGTACATCCTCCCTTGGAGTCTACAGCCTCTGATGATTCGAATCACCTCATGTGGAACTTCCATATGGTGTATCCGCCATCAAGACCAGAAGACTTTTAAGCTGGTGATGTGGTGGCAGTTGGCCCAGGCTTGTCACTGTTAGCCCTGTAGAAGATGCAAAGCCACACAACAAAATTTGATGAATAGGTATACCACCACGGCAATATGAATTTTCAATCCAGGGCATCCAGTGCATTTAGAAGACTTCCCAAATGAGAAGCCTAAAGTTTGTGGTGGATCTCCATCATGATTATGGACAACGTGGAGGAGCTGTACTCAGCACCATGCTGTCTGGTCATCTAGCAAAGCCAGAGTGTGTTCAAATTTGTGCACTTTTAATTAATAACGCAAAGCCCCTTCCATATTTCATCTGAATGTGCACAAAAGCAGTAGCAAGTACACGTATACTAACAAATAACTGAGTGCTTCACCGCCAAGAAAATGGAATTCATAGAACACATGCACTCCCACGTACACATTCTGCACTGTTAATCTTTGTTGTCAAAGTCAGCCAGCGTGGTCCGTACGACAAAAATGTAAGCGTGCAGATATGCCGAGGTGACATACATGTACCTGGCTTCAATCTTTTTGAGCAGCTCAACCTTCCAAGTGGGCATGTCACGGTACTTCCTCTCCTCGGCTCTTTGTTGCTAAAGACAAAGAAATTTAATGAGAGACCCTGCATTCAGTGTGTGACGGACCAGAAAGTCAGGAATTCTAGAAACAAGGAAAGTGCAGGAATTTGGGGAAACTGGAAAGTTCTCTTAACCAATCGGATTCCTTGAAGGTATATATCATTGGAATTAAAGTTGACAGTGACAATAAGCATGTGGCACAAAATAAAACGGCTTGAAGTAAAAACAAAAATGCACTCGCCATTTTGTTTAAATCACACAGCAGCGCTGGTGTCTGCCACACAGGAAGTTCAAGTGCCACATTTATCGCATTTTAATTCATGACGTAGAATCTAGAGATCTACTGCATGCGACAATGGGAATTTGTGGAAAGGAGTCATGAAGGTTTATCTAAAACACAAAAATCAAGAGAGGGCAGATTCACAAGCGCTGCCGAATTTTTTCATTTTTTTTTTGAAAGGGCGGGAGTTTCCATTCTCACCTTCTCTCGTTTGTACTCCTCCGCTGCCCGCTGGTTTGCCCTGTCCGCTTCCTTCTTGGCAAGGAACCGCCTCCTCCAATCCGGCAGCTCCGCCCCATTCTCAGCCACCAGGGGTATGCTGTCCAGGAAGTCGGCAGCGTAGAAGACCTTGGGGCCTCTGTCTTGCACGGGGCTGGGGCTCCTTGACGAGGGGTCCTTGTTTGTCTGAAAAATGGAAACGATGTAACAGTGGTGTGGTGTCACTGCCCGCTCTTCCTGCATTCTCAATGGAAATGAAGAAAAATCCACAAAATACCTGTCCCCAACCTCTGGACAAACTCCTGAGAACCTGACCCCCTGTGAAGAGGACTCACTTTACTGTCAGACTTTCACCACTACTGTGTGTACGTAGATTCAGCAAACCACACCCTAATTTTAAGGCCTGATTTCAGATCTACTGCTACTGCGGAAACATCAGCATCTTCCCTATGTACACTCTGGCACATGCACACATGCATGTACTTACATGTATGTAAAGACTCTCCAGGTTTATATACATGTATGTACACTGCAATAAAAATTAGCCTACACTTTCTGTGCCAGTTACACGCTTGCCCAGGCTGGGATTGCTGGACGGGAGAGATGTCATCGACGGGAAATTCAGAGCAAGGCTCATTTGCTTCTAAGCTCTTAGAGTGGGCTTCATTTTCAGGATGTGAAAAATAAAAACAGCGACGAAGCAAATTTTGCCACTTCAGGATGCCAGAGTCAATCACTTTCTGTGGCATGCCAGTTGCAATTCAATTCTCCTTAGAGCGACTGAGTGTAAATGCCATTTTGCTGGGGTGAGATTTCTCAGCTTTTCAGCTGATTTCAGCTTTTTGCGTTTTGGATTTCAGCTTTTATTTCCTCGCTGGCTGTGTACAAAAGTATAGGAGATTTTCACAGTTCAGCTTCTTTATGCCTTTTTTCAGCTGTTTTTATCATTGGTGAATTTCATCCCTGATCATGAGTCCAACCAGTAATGGGATGTTGGTATGCAACACTGGAAAGACGTTTGCCTGCATATTTGACTCAACTTGACAAATTAATGGATGGCTCCTAAGTTATCCCTCTCAGTAGGAAGTAACCAGCATTTCCATTAGTGTCACACAGACGTTCAATAGTGGGAGTGGTACGGCCCCAGTGGGGTGGGGGAAGGAGGGAGGGGCTACTGACTATCACAGTGTTGCAGTCTGTACATCCGTCTTTTCCTCCTAATGACAAACAGCTCCCTTGGGAGGTAATTCCACCGCAGCGGGGATATTTATTAATTCATACAACTCTTCAATCTAATCAGCAAATCTAATCAGCAATTGTTGCAGCCTCCACTGCTAATAAACCTGGGGCACAGTAATAAGATGGGATAAAACACAGCTTCTGAAATACTTTCATTTTGAAACAGAAATTGTCTGCTGAGACTTCACTCTTGAAACAAAGTGACTCCCGAGGCCTTGTTACTAAGAAACACACTTAAATCCTCCAAAATTCTCCATTATTTTCTTGAATGAGTTCCTTGGAATGAATGACAACTGCATCAGCCTTTCAAAATCCTTTGGCAATTCCCATCAAATATGTTGAGGCAGTGCCAAGGATATGTTTGCCCTAGTACTCGGGGGATTAAATTCCCAGGAATGGTCCAGTGGAAAGCCTTCAACCTTGATCTGGTCAGTAAGTCTAGATATGTAAAGAGACGGTATGATCGAGTGACCAGTCACCCCAAGAGTCAAGTCCTTGATAAGCATGTGAGTCCGGTGTACAATGACGTCATGTTGCTACTGCATATGTGTTGCACCCCGGGTAACACAAAGTGTTACACCAAAGGTGTACATTAAAAGAGTTTCACTCTGTAAGAAAAGGAACAGCACATGGACGCTAGTGAGTTGAGGTGTTGCAGTCGATGTTCACTCTTCAAAATGTAGAGTCAGAATGACTCAGCTAACTTTACATCATACATGAAAACCATTTAACAAAACACGGCCTAAATACCATCGAATCGAAGTCACAAAGGCTTGTTTACATAGAAACTCTGTTTACAAAAACAACATATTTCTCCAGGAAATCATCAAAACACAAACTGAATCCAGAAATCGATTCCAGAATCGATAAAATATCGATTCAAGCAGAAGGTCAGTGTCACAGTATAATCGATTCTACAACCTAAATCGATACTGAACCTGCTCCAAGCACTGACTGTTTATCTCAGCACTTCCTGGGCCCTAATTATCTATGCATGGCTGGCTTTCCCCATGCTGCACACAGAACTAATGGAGAAGTCTGCCTCATGGCCTCAGACAAAGGAAACTGGCAGAAATCCAAACTGGTGAGGCCAACTTCCCAAACATTCTCATACTTTAAAATTACATATCTCAGCTTCTCTATCAGAAATACACACGCTGGATGTAAGAATCTGTCCTTCGGATGCTTTACATTATTATCGTATCCAATTCTAGCAACCAGGTTGAGGAAGGACTGCATTTTAGGGTCAACAAAAATATAGGTACAAAAGAAGGAAAAACATGAAAAGTCTATCACGCCGAACCATAATTCTCAACCAGTGCCTTTCCTAATTACAATCACTACTGTACAATAATTGCCCATATTTCATACTTCAGTCTATGAGTAAAAGCAGGGAAAGTTCTTGGAGTCAGAGAGTGAAGGGAAAGAACAGCAAGGTTCACAAAAAAGAAAGATAAGAGTTCAGTAACAGAGTCTAAGCACAAGAAATGGAAAGAACAGAGACTGAAGAAATTACAATACATCTGTGCAAAACTTACTTTTTCTAAATATCTACACGAAAAGGGACCTTGCATTGAGAGAACCCTACTCCTTTGTTCTCCGGCATATTCTGCCCATGTGCTCAGTTCAAATGTCTGAGTTGTTCAACCAGACACAAATCTATCAACACAGTTTGAACAAATCATAGGCAACATCCAATATAAAATGCTAATTAAGGTACAGGAGCATAAATAACCGGACAAGTTAAAGCCGAAAAATAAGAAGTACAACATACCTGTAAGAAAAGGAACAGCACATGGACGCTAGTGAGTTGAGGTGTTGCAGTCGATGTTCACTCTTCAAAATGTAGAGTCAGAATGACTCAGCTGAGGACAAAGACTCCAACTCCTCATGCACTAGGCCCATGTGGCTTCCAGGAAAGATTATGCAACAGGTAGTTTCCCAACTGCTGTTCCATGTCACATCCCACATCAGTGCACTCACTGTACACTAAACAGAAGTAGGCTTACTTAAAAAAAAGGGGGGTCCAATAAACAATGAGAGACTGTGCCTCTGGTACACAACGGACATCTCAAGCTAATCTGTCCATGGTCTCTACACTCTCCCCTGAAAAAATTTAATGTTGTCCTCAACATTAGGCTGGTACTGTAAATAAAAAAAATAAAAAATGGAACAGATTTCAATCCAGCCAAAAAAAAGCACATTGTGTCACGTTAAGTGCTACTTGTAGTCAGTTCAAGTGGAGTGTCTCTGAAGGCTCTTAGCTGGCAGTTTGCTGGGCTGCTGGAACTGTGCACCATTGTGGCCATAGCTGCAATCCTAATGGATGGGCGGGCCCAGTTGTCATCATGGGGGGAGTTCCTGGCATCAGGTGTGGGGGCCACACCCACGGAGCAGGGGCTGGTGCTGTCATCACTGGAGAGGGCCATAGTGGTGCATTCTGGGGGTAGGGCCTACAACTTCCCATGCTGACCAGGTTGACGCCTTGTCCCCATTGTGACTCACCCAACTGTCCATACATCAGCCGCTGTGGGGGATGCCGTTGTCTTGTTGGGTAACTGGGGCATTCTTCCGGGGGTTCTGGGACAGTTTCTGCTGCTGGCCTAACTGGGACGGGGGCAGCCGCGGGTGCTGGGTTGACAGATGGCTCAGGGCTCAAGGCTGTCTCAGGCTTAGAGGCTGTCTCAGGGTGGAAGGCTGCCTCTGGACTGATGACTGGCTCTGGACTGATGACTGGCTCTGGACTGGTGCCTGGTTCGGAGCTGACGACTGGTTGAGAGCTTACGTCTGACTGTGAGCTGACGACTGACTCAGGGGTTACGTCTGGCTCAGGGCTGGTGACTGTCTCCGGCCTAACCACTGGCTCAGGGTTGGCAGCTGGCCCCAGGCTGGCGACTGGATCGGGGTTGACCCCTGCCTCGGAGCCAGTCACTAGTTCAGGGCGTACTGCAGGCTCAGGGCTGACCACTGGCCGCGGTTGGACCACTGGCTCATGGCTGATGATTGGCTCAGGGGCTACCTGTTTTACCCCTTTCTTCCCATGTTCAGCCGGAATGAAGACCTCTGCGTTGTGGTTCAGGGAAGAAAAGGTGCTAGTGGTTCTACCTGGCTGCTGGCGTCTGCGGGGGGCCGGGACTGGTCGTGGCTGAATTAGACACCCATCATCAGAGCTATCTGAGTCACTCTCCAGCAGTGCCGTACTCGGGGGTTGTCTTCTGGTGCGGGGTGCTGGTTGGGGTAGGGGTTTCTGGGCCCGTCTGCTTCTAGTACTGGACAACGTTTGAGGTTCATCCTTCTCTTCTGCCATCAAATAATTGCAGGGCAGTAGCAAATTTCGATGAAGGGTCCTCGTTCTTCCTCTCTCGCTCTCAGGACGAAGTTCATAGACTGGGGAGTCATCACTGAGCCGTTTGATCACAGTGTGAACTTCCTTTTCCCAATGGGCTCGCAGCTTGCCTGGGCCACCCGTCTCACCGAGGTTTCGCACAAGTACTCTATCACCAGGATGAAGGATGCTACTGTGCTCTCTACGATCATAGTGGCTTTTACCCCGTGCAGAATTCTTCGCTGCTGCTTGCCTGGCCAATTCGTAGGCTTCCTCCATTTGTCTTCTCCAGCGCTGGCTGAATTCTTGGTGGTTCTTCAGGGGCTCTGTTTTCTGCTCCAACCCAAACATCAGGTCAACGGGCAGGCGAGGTTGACGGCCATATAGAAGGAAAAACGGTGAAAACCCCATGGCATCGGAACGAGTACAGTTATATGCGTGCACCATCTTGTTCACCGACTCCTTCCAGCGGGACTTTTCCTTCTCCGGTAGGGTGCGTAACATCCCCAGAAGGGTTCGATTGAATCGCTCAACCTGACCGTTTCCTTGTGGGTGGTATGGGGTCGTTCTGGATGGTGAAATGCCGCACAGTGTCTGTAACCTCTGGAACAGTTGGTTTTCAAATTCCCTCCCCTGGTCGTGATGGAGTTTATGGGGGAAACCGAACCGTAGGACAAAATCGTTAAAGATTTTGTCAGCTGCTGTTCTGCCCGACTTGTTGGTGGTCGGGTATGCTTGGGCGAACCGGGTGAAATGGTCCATCACCACCAGGATATACTCATACCCTCCCACACTCCTTTCCAGATGTACGAAATCAATGGACACCATCTCAAAGGGGGCTGTCGTCACTATGCTGTGGAGCGGCTCACGAGTCTGGCGGTTTGGCTTGCGTTGCTTGAGGCATCTGCAGACCCTCGTGACATGATGTTCAATGTCTCGCTGCATGTGGGGCCAGTAGAAGCGTTCTCGGGCTAGGTGGATGACTCGCTCTGCACCAAGATGACCCATTTCCTCGTGCAACTCCTTGTACACCAAGTAATGGTACTGGCGAGGAAGGATGAGTTGGGATCTTTTGCCTGATTTGCGAAGTAACACCCCATCCTTGTCGACACTCAGCTTACACCAGTCACGGAGAAGAATAGTGGTGTCTGGGTGTTCACCTGCCCGATCCTGTCTATCTGGTCGTTGTCCACTGGTAACGTGACGAAGAACGGGGCCAATGACATTGTCGGCTTGCTGGGCTGTCTTCAGCTCTTGTTTACTGATTTGTTGGGTCGATGTTGTCTCATCATCAGGGCAGGACGTGTCAGCTGTAACCGCTGTGATCCATGGGCAAAAGACTGATTGCCTGGCTATGACTGCATTGGCTGCTGCACTGATGTGGTCCGTTGTTACCTCCTCTGTACACTGAGCCATGTACTCGCTGACATCCAGTGGGAAGCGAGACAGCACATCTGCATCGGTATTGTTCCGTCCTGGGCGATATCTAATCTTGAAGTTGAAGTCAGCGAGTTCGGCTACCCACCGGTGTCCTGTCGCATTTAGTTTGGCCGATGTAAGGACATAAGTGAGTGGATTATTGTCAGTGAACACTGTGAATGAGGGCGCATAGAACAAATAATCACGGAACTTGTCCGTTATCGCCCACTTCAGTGCAAGGAATTCCAGCTTCCCAGAGTGGAGATAGTAGTTTTTCTCTGCAGGGCTGAGCGTTCGGGATCCATATCCTATCACTCTCATTTTGCCGTTTTTTTCCTGATAAAGAACTGCGCCCAGTCCGTCGTTGGAGGCATCTGTATGCAGGACAAACGGTTTGTCATGATCGGGGAAGCTCATCACTGGGGGACGAGTGAGGCAATCCAGCAGGCCTTCTAGCGCTTGTTGGTGCTTCGCTGTCCACTCTATCTTCTGTCTAGATGGTAACTGTCCAATGTTCTTACTGGAGGTCGCTTTGTGTTTGGACTTCCCTCGGGTCGGAGTGTCGCTGTTCGTTGTGGTACCCTCAGGAGTGGGGTTTCTCAGGAGGTCGTACAGGGGCTTCGCCTTCCTCGAGAAATCTTGTATATACTGCCGATAATATCCGAGTAGGCCAAGGAACTTACGTAGCTCACCAACTGTAGCGGGTGTCTTGGTCCTTAGCGCCTCGACCGCCTCAGTGTCAGCAGGGTCCATTTTGTAACCATCGCTGGAGATGATTCGACCAAGATACCGTACCTCTTTCTGGAAAAGACGGCACTTACTTGGCTTCAGTTTAACTCCGTGGTTTTGGAGACGCCTCAGGACTTGACGAAGATTCTCAAGGTGACTCTCGAATGTTGCGCCATACACCAGTATGTCATCTAGGTACACTACGGCGATTTCTCCGACCAACCCCTCCAGACAGGACTCCATGCACCTCTGAAAGACTGCAGGGGCATTGGTCAGGCCAAACGGGATGCGGTTCCATTGGTACAGACCCCAAGGAGTAATGAATGCTGTCTTCGGGCGACTCTCCTCCTCAACAAACCCTTGGTGATACGCCTTTCCCTGGTCTAGGGTCGAAAACCACCTGTTTCCTCCAAGGCCATCAAGTACGTCTTGGATGCGTGGAATTGGTTGCCTGTCTGGAATCGTCTTCTGGTTCAGCTCTCTATAGTCGATACACAACCTTAGAGATCCATCCTTTTTCCTCACACAGACAACGGGAGATGAGTAGGGAGATTCTGATTTCTCAATCCAACCTCGTTCAATCAGGTCTCTCAGGTAGGACTTCACTTCTCCATATAGGGGTGGCGGAATTGACAAGTATGTTTTCTGTACTGGCCGGTCATCTTGAAGACGGATGTGCATCTTTAGGTCTGTGATGCAGCCCATGTCATGGTCATCCCGAGCAAATGCTCCTGCCTCTTCTCGCAACATCTGGACGGCAGCTTGACACTCATGCTCTGCTAGGTGGCTTACATCAACTGGGGGCACCCATGAGTTGCCATCGTGTCGTGTGGCTGGTGTCACTGTCATGGAGTGGACGGCTTTTGTTAGGTGTTCCTCTGACCGACTGTTCTGTAGTCGCTCCATTGAAATTATCCCCTCTACAGAACCAATAGTTGTACGTCTCTTGAGGACGATGTCACAGTTGGAGAGGTTGGACACAAAGACGGAGATACATGTTTGCCTTCCCTCTTTTCTCAGCTTTACTACCGAAGGGTCCACATGAAGATCTTCCGGGAGTGCTGGTCCCACTGCCGGTTCAAAGAGAACTGTGGTGTCCTGAACTGGTACGTACAACCTTGTTCGGCAAGTTACCCAAGTGGAGCTTCGCTGGGGGATGGTCACATTCACATTTCTGACTTGCACACTGCCGAAGTTCTCGGGCTGTGGCTCCTGTATGAGGTCGACTAGCGCCTTCAGTTCTCGCCTTGCCATGGAGGGAAATGCCGCCTCAACAGCTCGAACTGGGTGACCCCTTTCATCCCCACCTTTTACCACCTCCTCAATCACATTATATCCAATAATGGGAACTTCTGTGGTAGAACGAGTCACCAAAACCGGAACGCTGATGACATGTCCCCGTCCTGCTGTCAACCCAAAGGTTACCTCAAGCCAGCCATCATAGGGAATTGGGGACCCATTTGCTGCTGTAAGGCTGAGCTCTTCTCCTCCAAGAAGTTCGGATAGGGGCCGTAAATTCAAACCTGGCAGATGGGTTGCTCTCCACCGTGCTGGTATGATGGAGACCTGCGCTCCGGTGTCCCACAAAGCTCTCGTCTTTACGCCCTGTATGGTACAGTTCACTAGGCACCTCTTACCAACGAGCCGGGCTACTTCTGTCTGCTTTGATGAAGACACATTGAACACATGGGGGGACTTGGAGGCTTTGATGTCCCTGGTTACTGCCCGTCCCTCGGCAGTAACCCCTCGTCGTTTCCCGACCTCGGTCTCCTTGTCCGGCACCCTCTTGCGAAGTGATCGCTGGACCCGCACTTGAAGCAGTGATCACACTGATCACCCTTGCCCAGTCTGTCACAGTTAGGGCAACCTTGCCTCTGGGAGTACTGTCGTCTGCTAACTTGCCTGGGTTGCCTCTGGTCCTGTGGTTTCTTGGTGAGAGTCTCCTGGATGCCTGAGATTTGCCGCTTAAGGGTAGCAATCTCTGCAATCCCTGCTTTCAGCTCGGCGATGTCTGACATCAAAGTGCCCTCCTTGGGCTCCTTCTTTTGCTCTTGAGTGGGGGCATTGCTTTGGACTTCGTGGACGGAGATAGCTTTGGTGTGCAATTTCTCTTGACGCTCCATCTCATGGCTTGCTGCTATGTTGGCCTTCTCAAAAAGAACCTCGTCAGGTGTCTTGGGGTCCAGCAGCAGGGGTCGAAGTTCATTCCTTACTGCTTCACTCCTGAACCCTGTGAGAAGTGCGTGCAAGAACATGTGCTGTACCAAACTGGGTTCATACTTCAGCCCGGAATCTGCTTCCTGTGATGCAAAGATGACCTTTTGCTTAAGGTCGAGGGCACGGATCAGAAAACTTTGAGCCGACTCTTTGCCATCTTGAGCTAGGCGAGATAGCCGATGATATAACTCGGTAGCGTCCTTTTCTTGGTAGTGGCTACGGAGAATGTGACGCAGTTTGGGCAACGTCAGCCCCACTCGCCCTTCGAGGTAGCTCCGAAGTGCCGATCCTGGTACCACGGCCCTGATGACGCCTTCCACAATCTCGTGCTCGGAATGCCCCTTTAGCCGGCCATGCTCGATTTGGTGAGCTAAGCTGGAGAAAGTGAGCCTATCTCGCTGACCTGGCTCACCAATCTGGCCCGAAATCTTGAACTCCCTCCTCGTTAGATGCAGTAGGCTGTGGGTCGGCGATGGGGAAGTGGTGACATCAGCAGGCTTCTGGTCGGAGGGAGGGCTAGAGACCTGGGGTGCTGAAGACAAGGGATCATCTCCAGCCGTAAGCTCAGTGAGCCAGTTCTGCAGTTCTTGATAAGCCGACATTCCCTCGTCCTCCTGCTCCTCCAGTTCCTCTCGCAGCAGATGACGGGAGATCTTCCTGACCAGCATTTTCGGGCTGTCTTCCTTTCCCTCAATGGTGCCATAACCAGGAAGATCAAGGTGTTGACACACCTTGAGGAGGGGCAGCTGGCCCAACTGACTGACCTGCTGCAAGAGGCGCTGGCAGAGCTCTTGTGGTGTCGTCGCCATCTATCGGGCTGGTGGGATGCACTTGGGCCAATCGTGGTTCGTTGGTCCCTCAGGCTGACTCCCCTGTTCCCCTTCTCCTATGGCTCCGGTATCACGCTCTCAGCTAACACCAGCGCCTTTCTCAACAGATCGTGATGTCAGGCCTCGCCCCACTGCTACCACATCATTTCTGGGCTCGGTGTCGCTGGACAGGCGCTGTCATTCATCCCTGGATGGATGATGATGGGATGAACACACCTGTCCCTTCGTGGTCGCCAAATGTTGCACCCCGGGTAACACAAAGTGTTACACCAAAGGTGTACATTAAAAGAGTTTCACTCTGTAAGAAAAGGAACAGCACATGGACGCTAGTGAGTTGAGGTGTTGCAGTCGATGTTCACTCTTCAAAATGTAGAGTCAGAATGACTCAGCTAACTTTACATCATACATGAAAACCATTTAACAAAACACGGCCTAAATACCATCGAATCGAAGTCACAAAGGCTTGTTTACATAGAAACTCTGTTTACAAAAACAACATATTTCTCCAGGAAATCATCAAAACACAAACTGAATCCAGAAATCGATTCCAGAATCGATAAAATATCGATTCAAGCAGAAGGTCAGTGTCACAGTATAATCGATTCTACAACCTAAATCGATACTGAACCTGCTCCAAGCACTGACTGTTTATCTCAGCACTTCCTGGGCCCTAATTATCTATGCATGGCTGGCTTTCCCCATGCTGCACACAGAACTAATGGAGAAGTCTGCCTCATGGCCTCAGACAAAGGAAACTGGCAGAAATCCAAACTGGTGAGGCCAACTTCCCAAACATTCTCATACTTTAAAATTACATATCTCAGCTTCTCTATCAGAAATACACACGCTGGATGTAAGAATCTGTCCTTCGGATGCTTTACATTATTATCGTATCCAATTCTAGCAACCAGGTTGAGGAAGGACTGCATTTTAGGGTCAACAAAAATATAGGTACAAAAGAAGGAAAAACATGAAAAGTCTATCACGCCGAACCATAATTCTCAACCAGTGCCTTTCCTAATTACAATCACTACTGTACAATAATTGCCCATATTTCATACTTCAGTCTATGAGTAAAAGCAGGGAAAGTTCTTGGAGTCAGAGAGTGAAGGGAAAGAACAGCAAGGTTCACAAAAAAGAAAGATAAGAGTTCAGTAACAGAGTCTAAGCACAAGAAATGGAAAGAACAGAGACTGAAGAAATTACAATACATCTGTGCAAAACTTACTTTTTCTAAATATCTACACGAAAAGGGACCTTGCATTGAGAGAACCCTACTCCTTTGTTCTCCGGCATATTCTGCCCATGTGCTCAGTTCAAATGTCTGAGTTGTTCAACCAGACACAAATCTATCAACACAGTTTGAACAAATCATAGGCAACATCCAATATAAAATGCTAATTAAGGTACAGGAGCATAAATAACCAGACAAGTTAAAGCCGAAAAATAAGAAGTACAACATACCTGTAAGAAAAGGAACAGCACATGGACGCTAGTGAGTTGAGGTGTTGCAGTCGATGTTCACTCTTCAAAATGTAGAGTCAGAATGACTCAGCTGAGGACAAAGACTCCAACTCCTCATGCACTAGGCCCATGTGGCTTCCAGGAAAGATTATGCAACAGGTAGTTTCCCAACTGCTGTTCCATGTCACATCCCACATCAGTGCACTCACTGTACACTAAACAGAAGTAGGCTTACTTAAAAAAAAGGGGGGTCCAATAAACAATGAGAGACTGTGCCTCTGGTACACAACGGACATCTCAAGCTAATCTGTCCATGGTCTCTACATATGTCACCGGCTGAAACAGTTGTCAAGACAACACGTTGCCATACCAACATGAGTGGTCATACAAAATAAAAAATTGGAAATTGAATTGAAATGAATTGGAAAAAAAAGTGTGTAAAAAAACAGCATTCATTGCTGAAGGTCAATTTAAAATATTTG
This sequence comes from Acanthaster planci, assembly GCF_054643075.1. Classification (NCBI taxonomy): domain Eukaryota; kingdom Metazoa; phylum Echinodermata; class Asteroidea; order Valvatida; family Acanthasteridae; genus Acanthaster; species Acanthaster planci. The sequence continues at coordinate 9,914,550 of NC_141792.1, forward strand.
TGGCATCTCATCAACAGTAAACTGATACATGCAAATCACGAACACAGGAAAACGTCAATTCTTAGGTAGATGTATTGGTTGTTTATTTTCATCCCTGTCCTCCTATTTCATGTTTCTGTCTCTTCTCTTTTGCCTTTTTTGCTTCTCACTTTTTTTTTTCTTGGGGCGGGAGAAGGAGGAAGTGCCCCCAGGCCTCCCCCATGCCAGTCGGGGATGTTGGTAATAAGAAAAGTTAATTAAAGTTTACATGTACACTGTTTAATCCAAGTATCGTACTGTATAAACTTGTTCAATCAGGTTTTTGCCTCCGGCCAAGAAATAATAGACTGACATTAGAAAGGAAAGCCATCTCTATTATACCTGGAGAAACATGGATTGGGTTTTGCGTGACTGTCTCAGCGTTGCCCCCGCCTGTATCTCAGCGATCAGGTCAGCATTGATTCCACCCTGCTTACTACCCAATGAGGAACCTGGAATTTAAAAAAAAGGAATTAATACTGAATATGTCCGAAGATGTTCCTTATAGGGCGTATCTGATTTAGGCGTGGATCCAGGGGGTCCCCAAAAACCCTGCTCTCAGCAAAAAAAAGGGGGAAAGGGGGGAAAAATAATAAAAACTAGCTTAAAAAAGTGCATCAATGCTATTTTCAGCAACGTTTGTCATGCATAATGTTTCATCATCGTTTTCGCTTGTCGGCAAAAATGAGACATTAAAATAAATCTCCAGCCCGACACCCCCCCGGAAAATTCCTGAATTGTACCCATTTTAGTCAAGCATCAGACTTTATGACCTCCATTCAGAGTGAAAACCTTGGTCGTGAACCCCATTTAATACTGATTTTTCAAGCGGGCTGTTGCCATGGTAATAAAAAGTAGTCAACACTAACGGAATGTGATTGAAGAAATTTGAAGTGAAGCCTATTCATATAAAAGTTTAAGTCAAAATTTTGGATGTGAAATTTTCATTCCGTGCATAACATCTCCCAAGGTATCAAGTACAAAGAAATTAAACCACATCACGAATATTTTATATCATAATTTTCTGTGTGTCACTTGCCACTCATACTGGTCAATAAACAAATTTGACTGATGGACAGGAAATGTAAACTGAGATACTTTTTGCCCTGCAAAATAATGCAAGTGGATTGGGAAAATGAAAAAGCATTTTGGCACAGCCGTGAATATTGTCTTTCTTCTGTTTTTTTTCTCCTGCCCTCAAATACATGTAGACAGATTAAGAGACAGGAATTTTAACCCAAATTAGAACAAATAATGGCCGCTTGTATATCTCAGTACATTTCAGTGTCACCTCTATTTCAGGCATCCCCCATGCTCCTTTTGCCAGTGCAGGCTCATCCCTGAATGCATTAACATCCGACCGAGGAGATCACGCATTGTGCCAGAAGAGTCACAGTGAAGCATGCACGCAGTAATGTATTATTCATTTTTATACACAGAGACCTGATAGAACTTACGCAGGATTTGCCATCCAGATAATAAATACTGAACGGCCTTCAAAGTGATTGTGAATTATGCATCCAAACATTGCCTGCGTTATCAGTTACGCTGTGTTTGCACTTGTTTAATTACTCTATGTACCCGTAATTGGTCGTTAAGAATGCAAGAATTCATCGGATACCATGAAATTAATTGTGAATTACTAATGTCCAGACGATGAATGAAGGAACAACTTACTTGAGGATCGCCTTGAGTTTTGTGGGCTGGGTTTGAGGACAACACTCGCTAGATCTCTTGGAGACGGAAAGCCAGGCACACTAGGTGATGAGTGGAGAGACAGACTGGTAGTTGGGCTGTGTTGTGGCTGGCTGTTGGTGGGCGGGGGTGCGGGAGGAGGGGGTGGGGATGGTGGGGTAGGGATGGCAGACGTGATGAATGACAGACGAGAAGAAACCTCCCTCGAGTTGTTGGGTTGGTCCCTCCCACTCTGAAGGCTCGTGGGCTGGGATACCATCATGGGTGGAGGCGGGATAACGATTGCAGTGGGCCTGTTGGGCGTGACCATCGGCAAATGAGGGGGCGGTGAGTTAGTGATTGAAGGCGGGGAGGGGGTGTGGTCCCCCTGTGAGGGCTTCTTAGGGGGTGGGGACTGTAGGCGCGTCTCGGATGACCTGTTCAGGGGGATCAGGTGAATGTTTCGTTTTGCAGGGCTGACCAGGCTGCCCTCGTCCGGTTGCACTATTTCCTCCACCATAACGGTTGTGCTGAATCGCAACTCCTTCTTCTCTAGTGAGAGTTTAAGTGGAGGTGATGACTGGGCGTTGTCATTGCGAGCCAACGGTGCATCCCCTGGAGAGGAATTTACATGCTCCTCTGTAGTACTCTGCTGATGAAGACTTCTCTCGGGAGACAAAGCAGGAGATGTTATCACTGCCTGGTGACCTGACTTCAGCGGGCTGTTCTTGCTCTCTACGCCGCCTTCCACCAGTGGTTCGGGGCAGTCAGTCTGAGTCCCTTTGCTGCAAAACTCGGCACCTTTCTTGAGAATGCCGGCTTCGCTCAAAATGTTTCTCCCCTTGCCTTCAGCTGAAGTCCCCCTCTTACGGGGGCTTGGGAAACCATTCATCTGGAACGTCGGATCCATCTCGGTCAGTTTCTCATAGATCTGCACGTACTGGGGGTCTGGATCAGGTTCGGGGGACTCAGTGACCTCGTAACGGCCAGAGCGGTGGATAAACTCCTTCTCGATGGTTCCCGCAGAGGAGGAGCTGTCATGGTCAGACATGATGGAAGAGGACAGTGACGAGGTGTTGCTTGAAGATGATACGTTGTGCTTGATGTACACTCCTGCCTCATGGTCAGAAAGGCTCTGGCAACCACTCTGACCTTTACCCTTGGTCTTACCAGTCTAAGAAATGAAAAAAAAATACATAAAAGGTTTTTAACAAATGAACTGGAAATTCTTACATATACTTGCACATATTAATCTGAAAATTTTTTCCCTGCCAAGATCAATTATGCACTAAGTGAAGAAAGTGCATGCTCAGCAAAACAGGTTATACTGTTACCAGCTAAAAGCACCAGGGTGTATGTATTGTTTGTCAGGCTCAGCACATAACCTTGCTCAGCAAAACTTTATTCGCAATGGCTATTTGCAATTCTTGTGGTCACTTCACCAACCCTTTTCTCAACGCTCCGGAGGAATTTGGCAACCTGGAAGTGGCCGCATTTCTTGGCAAGGTCGGATGCCACGAGGAAGTCTTTGTCTTCAGTGTTGACATTGCATCCGTGCTCCACTAGGATCTTAGCACACTAGAGCAAATTAAGTCAATCACACAAATAAAAAAGAGAAAAAGACACTCTATACATGGTTTAAGACTTAACTGAATCAACGACCATGTGCATTTCTGCATAGGTGACTTTTTTTTGGGGGGGGGACGGATGCCAAGGGAGACTTGTCAAGCCTTCCCTTACAATGTTCTCCGAGAGTGAAAGTAAAAACTAAACATTTCTCCTAACTGTCCCAATATTTTCCACCACTATCAAGCCTCAGCTGGAACAAAACTAAATATGTAGTCTTAACCTTAAACTACTAACATCTTCAATAAAACCATCTGGAAAACTGGTTCTGGAGACCTGATAATCAACTTTTCGTATAACCCCCCCCCAAAAAATTTCTTTTCTGACATTGAACCTGTACTTGTTTTCTGGGTTGCAATTGAGTCTTATCTCTAATTGGGTCTTACCTCCAATTGGCCGTGCTCGGCGGCATCGTGCAGTGGCGTCCCCCCTAAGTGGTCCCTTTCACACGTTGCTCCGTTCTCCAAGAGCCAGCTGACGATCCCAGCGTGACCCCGGCTGGCGGCAAAGTGGAGGGGTGTCGCGCCGTCATTGTCTCGCTCCATCGGCAAGACACCCTGATCCTGGACCTTGAGGAAAATGACTGTTTCTCAGTGAACGATGTGGGTTATTGTCTGAGGGGCACCAGTGTTTATCTTCAAGATGTTTTGCTCATTGCATCAAGTGATGGAAGAGAAACGTATTCACATCAATTTTTCCCCACAAATTAAGAACATCTAAATAATCTCCTAAACAATGTCCAGCAAGTCTCTTTTTTGTAAAAGATTCTAAATTTTTCCATTCAATTTCCAAAGGGTCATCAAGTCCTGAAGAAATAGCAGGTTTTTCAGCACCTCCCCAGTCCTAGCCCTAGCCCTAGCCCATTGGCAAAGGATTCGCTGACACACCTCCCTCAAAAATTGTGGGAGCCTCTGATGGAGAGCAAGACTTTGTAATTGTAGACAAGGCAGACAGTAGTTCAGGAACCAGCATCATGGGGGGGGGTGGTTGACAGGATTCCCGGCAGTTTTTGTGTCAAAGGGCACAGTTTCACTGTTTTTTGGTCAAGTGTCAGATACTGGTATCAATGGTTTTGTGGCAAAGTTGCACCTACGATCTGCAGAACATAAAAAACCTTAACAAAAATTATGCAATGCTGAACTTTAAGGAAGAGGGTCATTCAAACCCCCAGGCCCTTTGGTTCCCCTCTTATTTTTTTTTGAAATTAGACACCTTTGATTCCCTTGGATAAAAGTTACATCATGGACATCAACATCTTTGACATTTTTACCAGCCAGATGAGGCAGCGCAGTTTTCCTGTCTGTGCCGCGGCATGGACTGGTTGCATGCCATCGTTCGCTCGCAAGTGCACGTTGGCACCTGCCGCCGTCACGAGGTACTGCAGGCAGGACAGGTGGCCATTCTGGACCGCAAAGTAGGCTGGCGTGGTACCGCTCTCCGTCCGTTCATTCACCATGCTGCACAGGGGGACAAATCAATATAACTGAAGACCGCCTAGGGAAACTTAAGAGGCAATTTTAAACATTGGTGTACTGGTCCTTTCAGAGTTTGTGTTTGAAAAATGGAAAGATGTAGTGGCAGTGTCGTAGGCCAATCCATCACAAGTCTGTGCTTGTCCATCCAAAGTCATCCGGTCTTTAGCCAAATCACAAGCTACATGTACTTGAACAAACTGTGACAAAACCCATTCCTTTGTCATTGTCCATACGCGCTAATTATGACTGATCTTGTGAAAGAACCTTTGATGGTCTCGGCTGCAACACTTTGTAGTGGAAGGGTTGAAGGACAGGGTGTAATAGCTGAAAAAAGGATCCAAAAACAGACTAATTCGACATCCTTCTGTCTTGGTTTATCTACCTTTTTGGCACTGCATCTTGCAAGTCTGTGAGTCAGGTAACAGTAGGTACATATGTATGTTTTTGAATTCCACAGGAAAATTTCATGCAATCTCGGTGTGCTGACAAAACTAACTCTGCCCGCACAATTTTTTCTAACATTGATCGCAAAGAATTTAAGCAGATGCAAATTAAATTGTGGAAAAAAAATGCCCCCCCTGGGCGCCTCATTAAAGCACTCAGATGCTGGATCCTGCATGACGAGGGAATATGCCATTCCAATGTGAAATCAACTGTAATGCCATTCTCCTTGGTTAGGTCCCAGCGCCCTGCGTATGTACAATTTGATTTGTAGAGCCATGGGCCCATGCTCATGTGAGTGGGTAGAATTCCTGACTTGGGTGTTTTCAATAGAAATGACTAGAAATCCTCTTGCCTCCTATGTAAACACGCTTGGATCTTAAGTGATGGGAGGGGAAAATGTTAATTGTGTGAACATGTATAACGATGTTATTATAGATGAGCGCTCACAGTTAATTAGCAGCTCCTGAGGTTTTAAAATCCCAACGAAATTAACCTGCAAGGTATTGTGAATGAATGTCAAATAATTAGAGAATATCATTCTCAGAAGAATGAAGGCTAATTTTAGAACTGATTCATTGGACTGGCGGTGTTACTTGGAGATTATCCAATTAATAATCTAGTTCATTTAAAATGTCTGAACATCAAACGTTATGCATCAAGAACCTTCAATAACTGAATTGGGAGCAGGTTGGTTTCAACTGAAAATTGTTCATGTGAACCTAGCTTGGTGCTTTTGATTTTGAAAGGCATAACACATTAATTTCCGAGCTGCATTCAATACTCAACATTCAAAAGCATCAAACTCACAAAATTACTTTCTTAAACACTCAACCACTGATATTTGCTCATGTACATGTACTACTGTGGTGATCAATTTTTTTATGATAAAAAGTCACATAAAGATCCATGCAGTAGTATTTTCGAAGCAATGTTTTTTCTTGCCATCTGTCATATGTCCTATATACATGTATCTCAACAGTACTTTTCCTAAACCTGTTTTAAGTTTCACATCACGTGTAATTCTCATAAGCATTCTTTCCACATTAAACAAATCATCTTATTTTGCAAGACACCTGTGATACATGTACATTAGTTGTGGTGATATTTTCTTGTTGACCCTAATGATATGATTCTCCTTTGGCCATGCCACCTGTAATACAATCATCACTAATGTCTACCTCTATAGCACAATGGACGCTGCGCAGCATTTTGTCTTCCCCCCCACCCCCGCCTCCTCTGGGCAGGTGATCTGCAACCTGAGCTTGAATAGATGCAGGAAGGCTCCTGGCTTCCTGTTGACAGTACCTGTTATGAAGCATTGCCTTGGCTGATTCTCGAAAGTTAAATTTTCACCAATCTCTGTATTTATTCTCCTGAAGTGTTGCCTCCCTTCAAACAAAATTTACCAATCAACTGGTGTCCAGTTCATTTTAAAGTCACTTTAATGATGCATTTGCCTGATCTGGTCCTGATGTTTAATATCACAGTGCCTGAATTGGTCCTTGGAATGATTAAATACATGTGACTTGAACTGAAGTTCCTACTTAATTTTAACTCAATTTTTTTCCCCCAAACTCCTGATGTGACAGAATGAATCTCTCTAACTTAGTGTTGAGTCATGGATGGTGCATTTGTAAACCGACAAAGTTATTTAAGTACGACATTACTTCAACTTGTGGCTTCTATGTATAGAATAATCTTACATACGGAGTAAGTAGGCCTACTATTGGATACATTCACCAGTATGATTGCGAGGGATATATATGCATCAGAATTACTCAACATTCTATGAAAACAAAATTGAATTCTGGGCTAATAATTGATCTCTTGTGCATTTTGATGGCTTCTTATGAATATTTAATGTACCACCGGTTGGCAAACGGTCTGAGTGCGGGCACTGTGAATATTGCACACTTATATCTAGATCTTCAGGATTATGGTGGCGAATAGAAATATTGGGCAGCCAAAAAACGATAGGATGGTGGTCAACCTCTGTTGAAACAAATCTGATGTCTGGAAATGATTTTGTCTGTAACATTTGAGAAATTCTGGAAAGGTTATTGTAGAAAATAAGACTAACGCTGAGGAAAGCACGTGTTACAGTAAAGTCTGCTTTTCTTGAATATTCTTCAACTATTTCATTAAACATACGAATCAGATTTTAAAAAAAAAGAAAACATTCTTAGACATGGTACCGATATCATTTTGTGAACAAAGCCAAGCAACCGGTGAACAGCTTCGTGATTTATGATAAACCACACTTTGTTTGCATGCTCTTTAATCTGATACTGGTTAAGGGCTTTGCCTAATGCTCGCATCAATCTGAAACTCCCTCGTCCATTGTATCGCTTTTCCTTTGCCTTAATTGACGGCCGCAAAGTGACTGCAGCTGTTAGTTATCTTTTCAAGGAGGGAGGCTTCTGTTTTTCATTAATTGATGACGGGTTTGCTTAAGGCGGACAGCATAAATGCTCACAAGACTAATGAGTTTTGAAATTTGGCAATCTTATTCCACAAAATAATGTTGATCCCTTTACGGTGCATATTTTTGTCTAGTTGATTGGGTTGTGCTTGTTTTAAGAAAGATTAGGAATTCCTATGACTTTTGCCTACTGTACAAAATGAAGCAATCAATTGTCTGAATATCTACATATATAACTACGTGTTAGGCTCAGAATGGAAGCACAAGTATGTGTAAGCTTAGCTTCAGATAAATTTTTTGATAGCGAGACACCTTGTCAATAGTGCATCCCTTTTGTTGGGTCACTCTGCATACTGGAGTTGTGTGTAATATTTGCACAGCACACACAAATATTTGCCAGTTTTCATATTTGAATAATTTGATGGGCTAATTAATATGAAGCACCGACACCTTTCCCAATAGGGCACACCAGAAAATTGTAAATAACTAGATGTTTTGTTTGACATAGATTGCGCAGGTATTTTTGCCATTCCCGCACACACATCAGGTTGACGCGCGATCTGCGTGGTGATAAACAAAAACGAGTGTCAAGAGGTTCAGAATGCACCTGACTGAAGTAGTTTCAGGGTTAAATTCCAATGGACGTGGGAACAGGCCAAGACACACTTGAACTGCATGTATACCTGTGTGTAGAGATATCTCCAGTGTTTAAGCTGCATATTTCACTTGCTTGCAGTGGAATGTTGTCATTGAAATTCCTGTTGCCAAAGCTGCCAGTGGAATGTGGAATTTTTCAAAATCTTGCAAAAGATTTTGCAGAACATTTGCAGATCAAAAAAGGCGAGCATTTTTACACTTAACACAAACTGAATACATGAAGTATTAAAAAAAATGCAGGCCGAAAGAAATCACTTAGATAATAATAATAATGTACCACTTTCTTAATTAGGTATTTGGAGACATTGAGCAGCAATCACACACTCTCCTACATTAGATAAAAATTGAATAAAGATAAACTCAAATATTAATTAAATTTCATTTTCTGAAAACCTTTTTGCAGCGTCTGCACACTATCTCTCGCAGAAAAATTTTTTTTTTCAGCAAAAGGGCCAAAACTGATTGTAATTAATTTTTGAAAAAGTTCCAACCCTAACCTCTCTTAGTCCTCTAAAAGTCCAAAAGTTTTCTTCGGGATATTCCAGTATGTAAGTACAACCATGCCACGGTGATTTTACAAGGGACTTGATGCCTGTGAAACGTTTGAAGTATGGAGAATGTGCCACTGATCTTCCTACAAAGTGATCAACTTTCCTGGTTTCATCAGACACTTCCAAAACCATCAAAGGAAGTTACAAATTACTTCCAACATTTCAGTAACTCCTGTTCACTCAAGACTCTCTGGCAACTGACATCCTTTACCCACGTCAAACAGAGAATAATTGCAATTTTTAATTGATTTACTAGCTCACAGGCAGATGAGCACTCTCTTGCAGAAAAGAAACGATCTTTAGATAACTTTTAAAAAAAGCAACTATGCACTGATGAGACTTACTCGGGAACAACACTGGTGATGTACATCACACTGGATATGTCACCTCTGGCTGTGGCATAATGCAAGACACTGACGCCTTTCTTGTCTTTATCCCTGATGTTGAGACCGCGCACCTCCACCAGAAAGCGGAGAAGACTGAGATGACCGAACCTGAAGTTTAGGAAACAGGAGGGAAGGTGAATAACTGGGGGTGACACGATATGGCTCTATGTAGATGTCGATATTCAGGATATTTATGTACATCTGTAATATATATTCAGAATGGCACATTTATGGCATGTTAAAATTGTTTTCCCTTTTTGAGTGATACAGAATGCCTTTTAGTCATTGGAAGTCTGAAAAATTCTTCACAATCTGCTTTAATCTTTTGCTCACCACAAAATGTGGAAGGATGATTCCCATCGCCCACCTCAAGTGAGTGTGTGTGGGGGGATATATACTCCAACCCCCCCGGGATTTATGGCCCTGCTGCTTATCCATGTGCTACATGTGACTAAGTATTTTCCCAAGTAATAAACTCACAGTAAAATGTAAATCTATGTAAATTTACATAGTCATTAATACAAAGAATAATTGATTGGTGTTTGGTATGCCTACAACAAGCCTTTACCACGGTTGATATCCAATGATGGATGCACCCGACTACGGATATGTTTAAACATCTCAGCCCCCTTTTAAAATCCCACCACACTGATATTCAAGGTTTGAAATTACTGTACAAGTGTATGCTTCAGAATTGATATGTTAGCCGCCCCCCTTTTGAAAAATCAATGTATATGCAATATCAGGAATCCCTGACACTAAGACGATATTGCACAATGCATTTTAATTCAGTTTTTTTGGGGGAAATGCATGCTATATTTTGTAAGGTCAACGTTCAAAATCACTGTGAATGCTGCAGGTGTATGAGGATCAGTCTGCATATATGCAGAAAGCACAACTATGCCAGACTTTAAAGGTAGGTATTCTCTGCTTTTACTCAAACTTAAAAGTAAAATTGTGACCCACTCTGATAAATCGGCAGAGCCACGTTCTGAGTTTTTATTTGTATTGAAAACAGTAAATTGAGCTTTTTATTTTGATGTATCACTCAGTTTGGCATCCTGATGAAAGTGGATGCTCCATGGTGAAGATGCTGTGGGTTCCTTTTGATTTACACTGTACAAAATTATTCTAAAGGACTTTTTACTCCATTGTGGCTCTGCCAATTTGTGACTCATTTTCATAGAGTGGGTCACAATTGATATACTGTTACCAAAAAATGAGCGATATGTGTCAGTTCAGCTTTAATGGGGACAGAAAGGAGCAATTTGGTTAAATTGATCAATCTCAAACACTGCATCATTGACAAATTTCACAAATGGGGCTGATCTAATAAAATGCACGTCACCTCAAATGTAACTGTGAATTACAGTTTAGCACCAATAACACAACCAAAAGAAAGGATTAAAAACAGGTATAGTAACTTCAAGATTTGTTGTTTTGAACCAATGGATGACCACATGACACAAAGTAAGCAAGTTTTATAGTTCCTACAATCTGTTTAATTTATGAGGTAAAAAGAGTTCCGTTTATGAAGATTGTCTGACACCCTGTGTACAAGAATTAAAAAAAATGTTTTTAAAGTAAATGCTTAAATATTTTCCCCGCTCATTTTTACTTTTTGAAATGTTATCCCCTTCTGATGGCTTGTAAACCACTGCAAGGGAAATAAGTGATGTCCGTATATGGAACTCTTACTGATGGGATGAAGGGACGGGCTGGGTGGGGTGGGGTTGGGTGTGGTACTGATACCTTGCACTGATATGCAGCACTGTGGCTCCGCTATGATCCCTCGCTCCATCGGGGCAGCCCCATCGCAGCAAGTAATCCAGGCAGCTCTGATGGCCGGCCGCGGCCGCATCGTGGCTGGGCAGGGCGCCGTTGTGGGCTGTGGCTATCGTCGAGTGACCGGCCACCTCGACGAGGAATTTCACCAGGTCCAGGCTGCCCGATCGGGCGGCCAGGTGGAGGCACGTCGCACCGTGCGGGTCCCGCAGGTTTCGGTCCAGCTCTCCCCGGGCCATGGCGCGCTTGACGGCCGCCAGCTGGCCCGTGCGGACGGCCAACAAGATTTGGTCCGTGTTCATATTTTTGGCCTCACATCATCACTTCCAAAATGAGATATATTCTTCAGAAAATTTTATACAAAAAAACCCTTTCGAAAAGAAGTTCATATACGACAACGAAACGAAAATTGTCCCATAGACGAGAGCTTTAGTCAAAGTGCGCGAACAACACCCCCTTTCCTTTCGCGCGACCGGTGAAGACGACAGAGCACGCGCACGCGCTAGTGTTTAAAGTGCGGTAGTTACAAAGAGCAAAAGCGCCCATATATGCGCCTTCATTGTTATCACAGCCCCCCCTACCCATTTACACAGGTCGTTTTTCGCGACTGCAGGTGTATAGCCCAACTTCGCGCTGAGCGCAATATTCTCCGGACTTCATACATGGGCGGCTCCCATCGGCAAAAATATTTTTCGAGTCGTTTCGAAGGCTCAATACCGTCAGCCAGCGGGCTAAATTAGGGTCGTTTTAAGAAAACAAATACATATACAAGACAGAATTTAAAAAAGACCGACGATTATATCGCGACAATTGATTGTATTAAAACAAATCCATTCAATTCCACATTTGCAAGGGGTGATACCATTGTCAGCATTATTTGGAAAATATGCACTTATCTATGTGAACATTAACTCTAACCCCGTAGGGTGTATGTAAAATCGTATTGAAATTGGAGGATTTGGGACTGTTAGGGTTAATGTGTAAGGAAAGGTTTGAGCGATCACTGAATACGATATTTTCTTCTTAGGACAAAATCAACTTCAAGGTAAATGCTCTCTATCTCAAGTTTAAGCCTCTATTTTCTTTGCCCGTTTGAAGTATGCAGAGTGATTAAGTGGCACACTTGTGTAACATATGACGGAGGTCTGTTTAAAAAGAAATGCATCTGCACTTTCGGAATATTGTTTCGCCATTTTAATCGCCCTCAATGCTATTACACAGCTTATTACATTTATATCTATTTCTTTTCCAGGCTTGAAGATGAAGTACTTTTTATTCATTCCTAGAGGGCGCCCTTTCCAAAATAAGCATAGTTACCCCAACCTTGGAGTTTTGACCACTTAAATTTGTTCCAAAATTGAAGAGGTTTATCTGAATAATTTCAAGGATTTCTGAAAGAATTTTGCACCAAAATTGCAAGTAGCCTGAAAGACCAAAAAATATCTACATGGTGACAGTTATGGGTTACAAAAACTACTAAGACATTTTCCCATTTCATTTTGATCTTGACCATTTACCACCTATCCTAAGATAAAAATGTTTACATTTATGTTACCAGGAGTACACAAGTGCTGATTGATAAACTTTGGCATTTAAAGGTTTTAATATGAATATCACATTCCAAATCAATATAATAAATAGAGAAAATAAGTCTAAATATCAAGGTATCACTTTGGGATATTATCACCGCTAAAAATGCAAAAACCCTAAATGTAATGCACCTTCATTGCAGAAAACTACATAAAATATTCCATAACAATGGACTCAAAGTCAAGCAAAGTTTGCACTTAGTACACTGAAATAATAAGGTACTCAAATGTTAAATTTCACTTGATAATTTCCTCACAACATAATTTAGGAAAGTATGGACAACTGGGAAGGAGAAGTCTACAAACATGTATTTTCACTATCAGTAGGAAACTAGCAACATGCAAGTTTCATAAACATGTACGCAGAAATGAGGAAGGAAGTGTGTCATGGAACCTCACGTACTTTCCATAAACACCCACTGAATACAATCACTGTTACAAATGGATTTCAGGTTTAAATTAACACCCCCCCTCAACCTCTGAAATGTTAAATATCAGGGGCCAATTTCTTAGAGCTGCTTCAGCACAAAAGTTGCTTAGGCGTGAAAAAACCTTACTTGACAAATCAGCTGCAGGTTACCAGCCAAAACTCCATGTAATGTATGCCGTTTCAGAATGGTATTCATCTGTCGTTTGGTTAGCATGACGATCGCACAGATTTGAGGTGGTAACCTTTTTCAAGCAAGGCTGTTTGTGCTTCAGCAGCTCTATGGATTTGGACCTGGAGGTACATTAAGCAAGTCAAGTGACACCAACTGTCTTCAGGTTTGGAGGTTGAAAGGGGACTTCTGCTCTACAGCACTGGACATTTGTTCTGAGAGAATACTTCGCCATAAAAGCATTGGGAAATCCTAGTTGCACAAAAATTAATGGAGGAGACAGGTTTTGTAACGACTCCTTCTGCACTTGCACTGTACAAAAAGGTCCTGCAATTGATCTTTCTACCCTCCCCCCCCCAGAAAAATATGTCCGAGACTGAAAGACATACTGAAAATAAAGAGAAACTGACTTATAAATTAAGAGATTTCACAATGGATTTTGAAATAAAAGCCTGTAAAACCAGAGTTGAGACAATTGCCTGGAACGTGCACAAAGCATTGGTAAAATACAGCCATTTGATTCAAGTGCAGTGAAAATAGAGTTATTTGGCATGAGAAAATATTTCTTTAGAAGCTTAAATTAACGATCATCCTTGACACAAAATGCTGTCTTGCTTGGCCCTGTACATCTTCAACATGTCTTCCAGTGGGGCGGAGCCATCAAGGACCATAACCGACCCTGGGATGGGGTACTTCTTGCCCACCAGCCAGTCTTCATAGAGTTGGTGGAGTGCCTTTAGGTACTCCAGGGGGATGCCTTCCTCTTCTGTTCTGCACCGCCGCTGTATCCTCTCGTAGCACTGCTCGGGAGACGTCCGGAGGTAGATGATGCGGTCAAGGCCGATATCGTGATTGGAGATCACCCACTGGAAGAGCTCATCCAGCACAGTGAACTCTGGGTCCGACATCATGGATGTCTGGTGCATGTTCTCCACGAAGATGTACCGTGCACTGTACACCGAGCGCTCCATCATTTTGATTGGGGTTACCACCTGGGTGCGGTGGTTCTCCAGCATGGTGAGCTGGACGTAGGACTGGAATGTGAAGCTCCAGCGTTTGGGGTCACGGTACATGAGGTCGAAGAGGTTGTGGCCTCTTGCGTTCCTCCATTTCTGGACCGGCTCGTCCACGGTGGTGACATCTTCGTGCTGGGAGAAGAACTCCATCAGGGTGGTTTTCCCCGAGCCAATGTTCCCTTCAATGGTGATAGTGACCGGCTTCTTGCCGGTCCTCTGGCCGTTCCAGTGTCCATTCCCAGAGCTGAAAGCCTGGCTCAACATTTTTACTGGGCTGGTATGGCAAGAAAGGGCGTGGAAGGTCGTGCTGTCTTTAGGTTCTTGTCTCCGCAGATACAATGAAAACGTCGGGCCAAGAAAACGTCGGCAGACAGCAACACAAGGCAAGAAACCCTGGAATTTACTCAGCAGCATTGTTGGTTGACCTCCTGCATGTGTACACACAAGTAAGAAATCAAGTTATTGTAAACAAGGTAAATATAATCAAATAAAAATCAACCCTGCTAATATTTATTTCTCTAGGCCTGTACATAGGAAAAACACGTACATCATCTTACAAATAATTTCAAGCTATCAATAATCAAAGTGGCCCTCGCAGATTTGAATCATGCATACATAGTTGAATTAGTATGCGTGAATAACATTCTGAATTCGTGTAAAACAACTGAAAAATCATCATTACTAACATTAGATTATACATGCCTACAGAAATTCTGATGATGTAGGCGGTCACTAGCCATGATTGCGTGTACATCAAATCAAAACCAGATCTCCCAGTCAGCTTTTTCAGGTTTTATTGAAAAAGAAGTTAGGCCACGGACAAGAAAAAAGACTTATGGCAGAGCACAAGCTCGTCAGCACCTCCCGCACTAATATAACGCTTTATATGAAAGTTATGTCGGGAGAACTCACCGTTATTTTATACAACGGTTGCGATTATCAGCACAAAGCAGGGTTGTCTCAGAGGACCTGCCTAGACTTGTAGGCGCGGCAGCCTGGCCAACTGCATGCACGCGTGTTGCACGTGTTTCGACAGGTTTCCAAACGCGCTTATTGGTGGTTAATTGTGGTTTACGTCAGGGGTTTACGTCTTCTCTTGTTGCATAATAGAGGGCGCTATTCTAATAATAGATTAAATGTTCCCTGAAAATAGGAACAGATGTCTGGATGTCTGCATCAGCAGGGACGAAGCGTAGTTCCCAGTATCATTTCTGGGGCTTACGGAACGCCATTCCCTAGAGGGCACCTGTCTAGCCTTTTCTTTGACTTGTCACTCTCTAGCCCTCCCCACGTATCAGTACGCTAACATTTATTGCCCAGAATTATTGGCATATTCAAGAGAATGAACCTTTTTTCTCTGAGCCTAACTTTCACAAAAACTGCTTTTTAAATTTATGAATCCATTTTAATGGTGATAAAATGATCCAGCCGTTCTTTTCAAATCTATTTGGCTGTCGTCCTCCTGCTAAAGAACACAATGTTTACTGGGGAAAAGCGCAACGCGGCTCAGATGTACACGTTGTCGTAACACAAATGACGCAAATGACTTTCAGGAGGTTTGGTTATTTATGGCGAAAACCGCATGCCCTATTATTAAAGATTTGTGGAATGGTGACGTGTGGATCCAATGTGTAGTAAACAAAACAGGCAGTTGCATCAGCTGCATATTAATGGGACGATCATGTATTACACTTAGTCGTGACAGAGCTCAGAGAGGGTTTTCTCATTTTCCTGGTTGAAACGCTGTTGTTATATTGGTTCAGCTAATGTTGTCGTAGATGTCATATAGATATTGATTTTCGAAACGGTTTTTCGATTTCCTGAAACGGCAGCACTGATAACACAAATAAATCATTTTGTGCATTGCTTGAATTTGCACATGTTGCCAAGTGTACTAGTTTTGGCTGAAATTAAACGTTTAACTAAATTAACTAGAAATGTCATTTGTAATTCAAGTCGCATTTGTGGGCCTGGTGATATTTATAACGCACAAGGTTTGTGAATGCTTCGCAAGAGCATCCTCGGCAAGAACTCGTCAACAGCAGGACAACTCCAACTCCCAACCAGCTCATGACCCCCCACCCTATAGCAGTTTGTACCCTGACCTCTCCAAGGAGAAAGCCACTGCTGCTGCAAGAGCTACAAGTTCTCCATTCCGATGTGCACTTTCCAGAGTGTTAGACTGGGCTAGTAACAGCAAGAGCTCGTCCTTCAAGGCTATCGCTGATAACTTCACCACGCTGGATGAGGTCAGCAATGCAATCCGAAGAGCTGGGCTGGAGTCAAGTAACTTGATATTTGGTGAGTATCTTTGCAAGAGCAGTGCGCTCACATCCTGCTTGGCCTTCCCCTTCAGGAGACCAGGCCTCGGGCTCTGAGAAAGAGGATAATGAGGATTCTTACATAGCCTATTCGTTTCATACCACAATCTCTTGCCCAAACTGAATCTCAGTCCCTACAGTACGTTGCTGGGACCATCCGAACATTAGTGTAGCACCTTTGCTGTTGGACACGTTCTAGTAGTCACCAACATGTAATAATCAACTTCACAAGTGAGACATCACACAAGACAGCATTTCTCTGTTGCAGTGAAGTTTCAGACTTCATTTATTCAAATTAGCCTACTTCCATTTACAAGTATAAATGACAGTTCACAGCCAACATCTACTTCATGTCAAGACAAATCATGACTAAATGCCGGAATTCAATCCTTTTTATGGAAAACCCTACCAATGAGTTTTAAGAGAAGCGCCATTACAACCAACTTTGGTGCAATGTTGCATGTATGTCATTCAAGCATTTCCTGCCTTTTCCATTAACAGCCTAGGAATTCAATTTTTTTTTGCAGGCATTGATTACACCAAGAGCAATCTGTACACCGGTCAGCAGACCTTTGGTGGGAGGAGTCTCCACGCCCTGGTGCCGGGGTTGCAGAACCCGTATCAACAGGCAAGTCAGATTTTGGCAACAGCAACAAGAGCTTGGTAGCCCATCGCACAAACAATTTTCTTTGTAACTTTTGGAAATTTCAGTCAGAGGAAAGGAATGGAAAAAGGGGAAATCAATACAGAATAGAGAGGCGTATCCAGGTTTTGTGTTGGTGGGGGGGAGGGGAATATTTCCCCCAAACAAAAGTCCAATTTTGTCACTGATGTAAGAGGCCTCAACACCCCCAACATCAGGTGGTGGTGCTGTATTTGAAATGCTAGTGCTTCCAATTCCTTTAAAAAAAGGGAAACCTAGGCAACATGTCAGAGGGAGAGTAACTTGCCCTCGTGCCCACCTGTGGATACGCCACTGACAGAATACTACTAGGTTTGATCTTTTTCTTTGTAATTAACAGTAGAGATTGTGAAATTATGCAGTTTCAAGCCCTTGCGGTGGGTGTGGTTACAAGAAAAGCTCTGCATGTGGCCTTTAATATATGTGCGACTTGTCTCTTGCAACCTTCCATTTTTGTCAAATTATGTAATTGGTGGATTGAATAAGTCACGACCAATGACATGATGCCTCTGGCTCCCGAAATGCTGCCCCCTCAATTGGCTGTGTGGTGAGCCATTATCAACTTTAATTTCCCATTATTTTTATTTAAAATTCCAGGCAATTTCCATTCTCGGCCAGACACTGGCGCCCTTCGACGACGACAATCTCCTGCCGGTCTACGGCTTTGGGGACCTCTCCACCCAGGGCCACTCGGTCTTTCCCTTTCGTGCTGACGGGCTTTGTCACGGCTTTGAGGACGTGCTGGAGTGTTACAATCGTATCACACCGACCGTCACCCTGAGTGGGCCCACGGACTTTGCGCCGGTCATCAACGAGGCCATAAGGATTGTCCAGAAAACGAAAGCAGTATGTATTCCAAAAGCCACATTTAAAAAATTTAACCAAAACAAATATTCACGTTTGAGCACTTTCACCCTTCAAGAGTTGTTACCGTTATTGGAATATTTGACACCATTTTTATTGTGATTGTGGCAATACGACACAGTACCAAAAAGACTGTGTTTTTTCCACGGTCAACAGGTTCGAAGACAATAATTAACAAGTTTTAGAAGCACTGATTTTGAAAAAGGCCTACTGAAAATTTCTAAGGGATCCCATAATAAAATTTCTAATGATTTAAACACCATGAAAATAATTTCAGGGAACCCAATGCTTTCCCGTAAATATTTTTGATATCTGAATTAATTTATAAGTTTTGGTGTTTGATTGATAAGGAAGTACTTATAATCTTTTTTGCACTCAACAGTACCACATCTTGGTCATAATCGCGGATGGCCAGGTCACTAGCGAGAAGCCCACACGCGACGCCATCGTGGCCGCATCCCACTACCCACTGTCGATCATCGTGGTGGGCGTCGGGGACGGGCCCTGGGACATGATGCGGGAGTTCGATGACCGGCTACCCCGCCGGCAATTCGACAACTTCCAGTTCGTGGAGTTCCACCGCGTGATGATGACGGCGTCGTCGGCCAAGGGGAACCGGGAGGCCCGCTTTGCTCTGCACGCGCTCATGGAAATCCCCGACCAGTACTTGGCCATCCGAAAGTTGAATCTCCTAGGCTGAACTGCTTAAGATGCTGCTGTAATTAGTTTCATTTCCAGTGTAGAAAATTTCACTTGTCATAATTTAAAGCATTACAGCTGCTGTGATCAGGCTCAGTTCAGTAATCTAAAACTGCAAGAGCAAAGCATTGTAAAGGATAGTACATGTACGTGTATTTTTGTAAGTTATGCTTGTTGTATTCTTTGATTATTTTTCTAATTAATTATCTTTTCAGGGAAGAGAGTCTGATCATGATGATCATTGTTCAGGGCTACACGTGCATTAATTTTTTACATTTTTTTCATTACATTTCTATTATGTCTTCTTTCCACGGATTTGACTTTTTGTATATAATTGATTGATGTTTTCTATGCAGTTTGTGTTTAAAAGATCAATGTTACATGTAAGATGCTTAAAGATGCACGTTCTTGCTGACTCGCTTTCTACTTGGCACTTGTTTACAGTGCATGCATGTAATCACAGTCTTTATTTTTTTCCCTTGTATATCTCAAGAGAATTTCGCTTTTAATTAAAGAAGTGATGTAGCCTACCTCAACGTTAACAAAATATAAGTGTGATTTTATCTCACAAGGAACATCCCGGGGGCGGATCCAGGAATTTTCACGCTGGCATTCTTAATATAAACAGCAGAAAAAATATTTTTTTGAAAAGGTAAATATTTTTGTTCAAATGCAGATAGCATATTACTATGCATTTGTCAACCCCCACAGTTGACTCCTGTATTTCGGAATAAAATATTTCTCTCCGAGACATGGAAAATATACTTCACATTTACAGATCTTATAAGCTTCTTTTCCATGATTTACAGTGCTCCTGTGACTTAAAAATCCTTCGTCGTCCATTTTCTTTAATGTATGGAATTACAATATGGTTTGTCAACTTTACGACAAAGTGGCCAGCTCGTTGTTTTCCACGGCTGCCCGAGGTGACTTCCGAACTTGTGTCTTGTTTGATAGCCCAGCCCTAGTCTATTTCATAGTAAACGCAGCCACTGTGGGCCAACAAATCGTGTTCTTCCACATTCCCCATCCCTAAAGAATTCAGTTCGCATTTCCCATCACTTCTGTAGAAATTGAAAGACCTACAGAGAGCGTTCTTTGAACACGAAGCAGCACAGCTGACAGGATTGCGCACGCCTCTGACTTCGATCACGTGGTTGATCAAACAGGTGTCGGACGCAGCGCGCCCTCCAGTAGCTCCTCTTACGAAGATGGAGGATTGCTGGCAACTTCTGTCCACCTGTGGTTCTTGAAACGAAAGGGAAATTCTCTGTTAAAGAGGGAGGTCTTTCACATATGCGCAAAACATAAATATGCGTGTACTGTTAAATGATATCCTGAATCACTAAGTTATCTATACTGTAATTCGACAACCAGAATTAGAAGCCATTACTGCGGTGGCGCAAATCTCGTGGACTGCAGGTGGTACGTGCGCGTTCCATGCCTCTTCGACCGATGGGATGTCGTGATTTGCCAAATGCACGCTCGCGTAAAGTTGAAAAACGTGCGTACGAGTGCGACGCCACCGCAGTCATGGCATCGAATCAGATTAGTCTATTGACTTGTTATTCTTTTGACCTCGTACGTAGGGGATGAACGCCAACTTTAGGGGGGGGGTTCACCATATTGGAGCGTTTCTTGAAGAATAAAGTCAAAATACGCCGATGATCTGAGAGAAAATGTTGACGTTTACATTTTCAATGGTGCACTCGCAGACGAGCCTATATTGCTGGCGCTTCATCACCACCCGATCATTGGGCGGTTGCAGCCGAGATGGATGCAACGCAACCAATCTCATGTAGGCTCCCTTGCCGGCCATGCATGGCCGTCGGATGATGTCGCAAACATGGCCAATTTGCATCGTGACGGGCAGCGTGACTCACCTGCAGTGACCTGCGGCTCCGCCGTGGTCGTGGGCTCCTCCGTGGTGATTCCGTCGAATGTAGCGGTCTTCTCGCAGGCATAGGTGTAACTGATGCCGCAAAAGCTCGTTATGAGCGTGGGAGGTTGTTTTGTTCTCAAGACGACACACTGAGGAGAGGTGGACGACCGCGGAAACCCGGAGGCCCAGTCTGCAAAGGCACAACATTTTAAGTTTTCTCGACTACAATGGTATTTTGATTATTTGATACGATTTTATACAGACGGTCCGTTTGGTCAATGATACGCCAAACAAGCGTAAGGTTTACAGCACATTTTCAGCATATTTTGCTGTTTATATAAACTTAAAGATTATGCAATCCGATAAAAAAACCTTTGAATCTGCAGTACTAAGGTATTTGTTACGACAGTAGAATGTAGAAATTTTTCCAACGGTCGAATGCGGGCTGAAGTCATTTAGGGTGCCGTTAACAGGATCGTGTATGAACTCGCATACAGTTAATGCTGGCGGCATCGTCTACAGCCGGAGTTTACTGGAGCCCCCTTTGTGTCAATCCCACTGATTGGCCGTGGTTCTCAGAGCCCCCAGTGCTAAGGGCCACTAGAACAGCGATCCGCAACTCGGGGATCAATTCAAGGTGTCCTTATATCAACTTTCTGTTAATTATTGGGAGGCTTGTTACCAAAGTTACATATAGGCATAACCAAGGCCAAAGTAACCTCCAGGAACTCAAGAAGAGGCCTATTTTTTAACATACCCAAATCTGAATTACTTTCTCATTCTATGGACCGAAGCTCTGAAGATCAGACCCTTTTTAACGATCTGACTATCTTCACCTCTGACAAAAATCTGCTCTTTACGCGTACTGCATGGGCTCCATAACCGTAACAGGTTATTTTTCAAGGCTAAGTGATGACTCCATCCAGCCTCAAGCTCCGCTAGCGCTAGGTATCGGCAGTTGTTACGGTCGATCGGCCAATAATGTAACACCGGCCTATAATGTAATAAAAATTGACCGATAATGTCTATACGGTGATTATCGGCGTCCGTGTATTATCGACCGGCTTTGGGTAATTACATTACTTAGTCGGCCGATTTTTTACATTATGGATCGCCTGGCTAATTTTTACATTATCACATTATCGGACAATTTCTGTTACATTATCGGACGATTATTACATTATCGGCCGTAACAACAGCTCCCCACACACAATACATTCATTTACTGGCAAAGCAAAAGTACTATAACCCGACAGGTTATATGAATCGACACAAGAGGATGACTTGAGACAAAGTTGTACTGTAGTTGATGTGGTTTATTCGGCTGGCTCGATGTGCGGCTCTCTGCCCAATTGCCAGAACTCATAGGGATTTTATACATTTGCTGGACATTCCATTTTTCATCCATCATACAAGTTTCCTTGCCTTATTAGGTATTAGCTACTATTCTTTGAATATTAATACAGCGTGCATGAATATGTTTGGTTCATTTGGATTTGAGGGTGGGGTTAGTCAAATTAATGAACACTGACTTTTCCTTATAAGGCCAGTGGGCTGCCTCATGACCCATCCGGTCCAGCCCTGCTTTCCTCCCCAAGGGCCTTGTGGTTCAACTAGTCATTCCTTAAGTGAGGCTCATTACTTGGAAAGTGGTCTACTGTTGAAGGTCAATCCGTGCATTGAACTTAGGTAGCAATACAACATGTGCTATTGCAACATGGTGATAGTACACGTACCCCAAAAGCCACTGTTATCGGTTGCGCTGTTGTAGTAGCGTTCGTCAGCGCCACCACACGTTGCCTGTTGGCCATCGCCGCTGGTAGTGCACCACAGGAAGGCGTCGGCACTCGCGGTGATTCTGCCCACGGCGAATCTGCACAGAGACAGCACGTTACTGGCAAATACCGGTAGGGCCTACGAGTTCGAGCAACGGCCATCAATCGACCACTTGTCAGCTTTCCCTGGTAATCTGTGTCCAAATATGTCCTGGACACAATGTAAATCTACCAATAGTTGACAAATGGGTTCTATTTTAATTGAACTTGCCCGAGGAGGATGTAGCGAACCAGTTCTGTTTAGCCCACACGAAAAGAATGAAGGCCCTATCTAGGCACATTTTCAGACCAGCTTATGGGCCGTGTCCGAAACGGGCTTTCAGAGCTACGGCTGCGTCTATTTCCAGCGCATATCGGCATATTACCAATGTAGTGAAGACCTAGACTTAGCTCTAGAAAACAGAAAGGGTCCAGCCTCAGAGTTCAGTTTCTGGGTATTGGCCAGCTGTTTACACTGAAGTGATTTCCGTTATGTAAAGGGGGGACCTTCATTTTAAAAAAATATGCAGAATACTAGGAGAGAAATACAGGAAGTTCTTTACTGAACTTAAGGTATAGTACGAGTGGACTACTTATGAGGCAATGACCATTCTCCACCCCAAAAGGTCCAGTCCCTTCCCCCGTCCACCAATCGTCTTACTCTGCTTCCTCCAAGCTGTCCAGCACCAGCAGATGGCCCCCTATTCCCTTACACACGCTGGCTGCGTTCTGGTATCCAGAGCCATTGGAGTAGCGACTTCTATCCTCGGACGGTATACTGAAGATGTAGCATGACCCGCCCCACTCCAGCCAACCAGCCTCGGGACAGTAGAAACCTATGGAGTGTTTCAGTTTGGGAAAAGAAATCAAGTAATGTTTCTTCATCGTTTGTCTGCAAAAATGAGACAATGAAAAAAATCTCTTGCCTGACCCCCCCCCAAAAAATGCCTGGCTCCGCCCTTTTGGTGCCGTTTTCTTTTGAAACTGTGGTCGCTCACTGAGTGCCTGCCCGTGGTTTGAAAATGTGAAACTGTGATGTATGGAAAAACAAATCTCTGGTGTACGCAGGCAAGTTCAGCTTTAATGGAAAAGTGCATTTACCAAAGCCAACTAACTGAACAGGGGACATAAATTGTACATGAAGCTCGGGCTACGGCTGGCTCGTTTCTGCTTTGTGTACCCGGTATCTGTGGAAGCGGGATCTGGCTCCACTCCAGTGCAGTTTTCTCAAAAGGTCTATCAATATTAATATTCGCCTGCGTGCGCGCTACTGTCAATGTTGTCCTTGCAAATCATTATGGATCTAGTTGCTGGCCAACTCCAAGTCGCTTTGGATTAGTGTCAGCAATATTGAATGCTTCGAGGAGTCACTCTTAACAGTGGAGTGAAGTGAAACAAAAGTTACGATAAAAATGCGTTAAATTCAAAACTGGAAAACGAAAACCGAATACAATAAAACCAGTAGTTAGTAAAAACGAGGAAAAGGATTTAAGATATGCATCATTCAAGTATAGGCCTAAACTGTAAAAATATGAGAAGTTTGCATTAGAAAAGGGAAAAATATCAAACAACGATAACATATCATGGTAGAAACACTTAAAATATTTGCTGTATATTTACGGTGTTTTCGTATTTCAGTCGGCACCACAAGGGCTACACTTAATACATGGACAGTAGATCTACTTAAGTTTTTGTTGTATCTCAACAGATATTTTCGTTGTATCAAAACAATTCTACATTTACATAGAATCTTATATCAATTCTTTTTACGGAGATGTTGGTTCCCGATAATTTTATTTGTGTCATCAACGTAGACGAGGTTAAAGGAGGCTGCATGCGCGGTAGAGAGACGCTACGTACGCGTTTCATTGGCGATGACACTGACACGTTTGGTTTTTATTTGGAATGTTAAGACATAATTTCCTCACCTGACAGACGCAGTAAGATCACAGTAGCTACTTGACCACTCTATAATGGCAGGCAGCTTGCTTATATGTGCATCGATTTTTCTTTCAAATTTAGTCACAGTTGGCAGGATGACAGGTTAAAAACATATTGATGGCTATTGATTGGTTGATTGATTAAGATGGCTTAAAATAAAATGATTTCTCAAAAAAAAACACTACTTGTTACTCGCAATAACAGGAAACACGAGAAAAATGGCAAAACCAGCTTTAATATGCAACCAAATTTGATATGCACATTTATGTTAATTCATGTTATAGAGGAAAATTATACATTTACAAAGCTTGTAAACGGGGTTCTGTTGTAACACCAAAAAATCACTGTACGGTCACCGTACACTGTTAATTACTGATACATTTTACAGAAAACTCATTGTAGCACAAGACAATTTTTAACATTGAAGCAAGGTAAAAACAAATAAAAATCAATCAACGAGTCAAAAATTCAAGGAGAGAGCTTTTGAACATATTCAAAGATGTAGACTGGATCACATGTTCAGGTAGACTATTCCACTCCTGAGCTGTACGGACGAAAAAAGAATAATTATTTCAAACAGTCAGTACGGGCAACAGGGATGTGTAGTTTAAGACTGTTATCATTTTGCCTAATTCTCAGCGCTGGATGAAACGTTATCAACTTAAGCCTCAGTTTTAACTTGGCGCCCATAATTCTGTAATAAATTACATTCAAATTCCAAATACAACCATTTTTGCTGTAAACAGGAAACAGCCATGGGTAGTCGGATCGGGTTTAGTTGGTATTCACAATAAGTGAGTTTGTAAATGATGCAAGACTCGATCAACAGTACAAGCGCCGATGTCTCATGGGTACTCCCTGTACGTTTCTTACCCCTTGAGGGCATGTTTATGGGAAACACTCGTAAATGTATCATACGCCCCGGGTGTTCAGTTGATTGGAGATGTCGACCTGATTTTGAAACACGCACTTGTCGTGGCCATCGTTGCTGTCAATCAATATCTTGAAAAAACATAACATGGCCCCGTTAGGTAATCTAGAGCATATTGAAAAGACTTTTGAGAATTGGTGGCGAGAAAGGTTTGCTTTTACGGACCAATGATTCATGCAGCTTTGCTTGTAGATAGTTATGACCTTTTTTTAACAATGGCGGTATTGTTTGTTTGATCATACTGCCTTGAGCAGTGTAATATTACTATGGTTACGAGTGGGGCCGGGGACAACAGCGAAAACACCATCTCGTCTATTATAACTTATGTATGATTACGAGGTTTCAACTGTTGCCGAGGTAACTTCTGTCAATAATTTAATCCTGGCAGAAACTCCATAGTCAGATTGGCTTGTGCTTCATTTGGAACGAGCAAGTAGATTGTGATAAATTGAACACAACGGAGTGTAAAGTGTTTTGAAAAAACATTGCTTGTGGGATTCTTAACAGGTTAGGCTTGCGGTTACACCATGTGGAAGAAAAATATCTCAGGAGGTCAGCCTCATGAAGACGAACAGAGCATACTGTTCGGAACGTCGAGTGTTTACCATCGGTTCTTCTCAGAACCATACACTCATAACAGAGATATTTTTCTTTCACATGGTGCAACCGCAAGCCTAATCTTCTTAGTACTTCCACCATGCAAAGCTTCAAGTCTTATCTGTAAGATTCTTACTTTCTGAGAGACTGAAGCTACAAAAGAGTCTGGTCAAATCCACACCCACTCAAGTCGGAACCTGAGCTAGTCGATTCTACCTCCATGGTCGATTCAACAGCGAAATGATGCTTACCACTTAGTGGCGTATCCAGCTTTTGGTGTGGGGGTGGGCAAAAGTGACTTCGTCTTCGGACTCATTCAACATGATGTTGTGGAAGAAAAAAATCAGAAGCCTTACTCACGGTCCCAACATCTTTGCTTTTATTTGCTAGATTGTTTTGATGACCTTGACGAGAGGCGAACGTGATGTTAAAAGTCGTTCCGTTTGTTACGCAGGGATGCGCATCATTGCCGTCAGTCGAAATTGGCGACTCAATTAATCAATTTCAGACATTTTATTTTACGGGCTTCAAAACGGCGTTGCCCGACCTCGCAACGTCATGGTCGATGGACGAATGTTTGTACTGGAGGACGAGCAAACAAAGCATTGTCTGACAACCGTCTCACTATTAATTCTTAACGACAGATCTGTCCGCGGCTAGAAAGTCCCCCCCCCCCATAATTAGTGCCCCTCCAGCCCTCAAACAAAAAGTAATTAAATGCCTCGTTATCTTTAAACGCCGGAGACCTACAGCCATTGCTGTGTCCACCAGTGGACTTCATAGATAACCAAGGAGATTAATTTTCTTTTTCTGCTAAATACACTATAGGTTGTTGCAACCCTGCTTCTATACACTTTTTGCTCTCTCTGCAGTCCATAATGATTTTGGAGGCAGGATCAGACAATTGTAATGAACAGTTATAATGCCTATGGAGTTCTTTTAATTAATACAACCTCTGAAATTGTTGTTGTTGTCATTGTTGCTGTGCATTGTTTACAATGTGTCTCATATTGTGATTTCACGTTAGGAAAACAAGAAAGCAACGACACACCCGGCTATAAGCTTACATCGGGCCTTCCCACATGAATATGACGGGTTTCATTGTCAAAAAGGCCCGGAATACCATCAAAAGTACAACTTAAGGATTGAAAATAACGACACGAATACCTATTTCAAGGAAACGCTCCATAATACGTGTCTTTTAATCCGGAGGCAATTTCCCCATCGGGGAAGAAAATCACCACGCCCATCTTGTATAGTATTTCATGGCAGCTATTAAAAAGACATTGTTTTGACGTGGTTTGATGTGGTAACGTAGAAATACGAAATGCTGTTCTTGGCGATGCCGTGTTGACGACACTTCTCGATTTCAATGCCGACGTTCATTATTAAAGAAAAAATGCTAACATGCCAAGGGAAGGTTTAGCGAGTCAATTATGCGCCGGACATGAGGACTGCGCTCTCCCATCAAATCAGCACCACAATTATATATACATGTATTTGTGCATTATTGAAGGCCACAAAAGCAAGCCATTCGTATTCTAGACCAGTGTAAACCAGGCAGAAAATTAGAATCAACACAAAGGAATAGGGGAATTCACATGTCAAAAACAGAAAGCCTGATTTGGGAAACGTTCGCCTGATTCTGAGACTGAATTCGTGCAAGAAACACCACTCTTAATGAGTGAACGCTAAATATAGCGGATGGCAATGCTTATAATCATTATACCAAAAATGGTTCGAAATAGTGTGCTTTTTGGAAGTAGGTCGTAGATTAAGTTTGCAGCCATTTTCGAGGGAACAAAAGTAAACCTTAAGGAAAGACAAAAGATTATACCAGGACAAGTGTGAGTTTGATGTGATTGCATTTGCTTGGGGCATTGAGACCATAATCGATGTAAACAAACGCGAACCGGTGACAAGACTTAATAATGAAACATTGCGCGTCTGTAATAGGCAACTACAGACCTGGATGTTTATTTATTGCCCACATCCAGCAACATAAATATGCCTATCACAGGAATGGGAGGATAAAAGTTCTACACATTTACAGAAATAAAAATCGAAAGACAATCAAAATTAAAAGACGTTACCATAATGATAATGATAACATTTGAATTAAATAATAATTTAAAAATAGAAATTAAAAGAAACTAAAGATTTGAAAACAAAAAAAAAGATTGTCGACGAGGCCAAGATACATGCAAAGGAAAATACATCGACTTCAGCTGTAAATAAATCTAAGAATGAGTCATAAAGATGCAAAACAAACGAATGAAAAGAAGAAAAAACAGAATGAAAACTGCAGCAACAAGTTGAAAAAGATACAGATCACAGATTAGATGTGTGACTGGTACGCCCATCGCTATGGCAGTTTTGCACAAGCTCAAAAGCAAATGAAATGGAATTACCCAAGGCCTTCCCCTCAAATGTGGAGAAACTGGTATTGACGTCAACTTTGATACACCCCCCCCCAAAAAAATGAAAGGATTTTCATGCTAATACCAGCTTGCAAATTACAGTGCCCTAAACATTAGGGTAAAGATACAATTCAATAATGTCTGCGGACAATGTGTGTTTACTCTTTACCGATAAAACCAATTATTGCAAGAGATTCAAGGGCATGGAGACAAGCTGTTGATGGATACCCAGGCTGCATATGTAACCTTGGTTTACAGCACCAAAGATTTTCAACTTGGAGAACTATGCCCTGTCTTCAAAAATAATTTGAGAACTGGCATTTCGACCCCCAAGTTTCCTCTTCCTATAACAATGGCGCGATTGGTAAGAACCTCCGCAGTGATAGAATCCTTTACCTGTTGAACAGGGCCTATAGTAATCATTTCTAACTTACCACACTTTGCCGTCGGCACAGTTATTACAGCGATTGCAAGCAGCGACCAGGCCAGTGTAGATCCCATTTCACTCGGGGGAAAGTTACAGTTGTCGTGCGAGGTAGGCTTGTACGCACAACTGCAAGCGCACCTATATCGCATTTGGCGAGTGATCCTGACTTCTTGTAAACTGATTTTGTGGGGTTTTTTTCACGGAAGGGCAAGTGCGTTGCTATGTGCGAAGCCCTTCGACCAATGATGTTCCAGCCATGGTGTGATTTATATATTGGGCTGGGTCAAGGTTACGACTTACTCAAGAATCTACGGATATGACAGATGATGAACATTTCAATTTAATGGTCTGTCAGGTTGGCGTAAGTATATACTTTCCTCATCCCTCATCGTTGCGACCAGAGGTTCGGATCGCCATCAGGTTTGATGCGGATTTGGTTTTCAGTCCTAACCAGATACCGTGGGTTTTCCAAAAAAAAATAAAAAATTTTTTCGGAGGTTTTCGTCCCACCTCTAAAACTAAAAATTCCTTCAATTTCCTTATTGTCTCCTGACAATATCTGACTGTCGTTTTGTTTTGCTTAGTTGTTGTCTTTTTTGTCAGGGTTTTGTTTGGTTTAGGTTTGAAATTCTGAAAAGGAGAGGGTGATGATAATACCGGCGCTATATGCTTCAGTTTCTATGCATTCAAAATGGACAAGATACCAGATTGCTCCCTCCCCTCTTCATCGTGAGCAATATTATATTAGACGACCAGTCAAATTTGTGGAATTCAAAAAAAGAGGAGCTAGTACGCGTACAACTACGGCTTCCTCGATTTGTGCCAATTTCAGAGTGGAAAGGTTTACGGTACCTCCATGCCACCCACCAATGAGCGGAAACTATTTCTCCGTTCCAGGGGTATTTTGTCCAAAGGAGGTCAATAAATTATAAGCATAATAATGGTCAAGGCCATGGACCATGGTTATGCTGCCAGAAAAATAATATGATTCAACCAGTTATGACCAAAAACCATTGTATCGACACATGTATTTCAGGTTGGGGGCGTGGCCTGATATTGTGCATGATTTTGTTTACCCTGGAATTATGAAATTCAAATCACATAAAATCAAAATAAAATTCAGGTTTTTTTGTCCATATCAGAAACGGATAACTGTGTTCCATTTGTAATTCAACTGAAATTGTTCATTAAAAACACCAGTTGTATAGTCACAATTTAAAAAGGAAACATTCACAATAAAGTAAGACAAAAATGAAATAGACTGACACTAATTACAGTGAATTCTTATAATTAAAAGATAAAACGAAAATTATCAAATAAAAATCAAGACATGGAAATATCAAATAGTCACGTTCCCAATTAAGGTGTTGTTTTCCGCTCGACTACGGAATTATACAGGTAAACCGAGTGAGGAACAAAAGACCGACGAAAGCGAAGAAAGTGTGTTTGCAGAGGGCGAGTCTTATACCGGATCGATCAAACATAAAATATTAAAAAGGTGGGTTGCTCGGGTCTCTAATTATTTCGCAGCCGTCTGTGTGACAAACCGTTTATCCAACGGTTGGAAGTCTAAACCTATTATTCGCTGGGCAGTTTTCTGTACTCCGTCAGTCTTATTCTTTTACCGTTGTAAAAGTGAGCCAAATAAAGCTATCAAATTGAAAGTTAAAACACTTTGAATCACAGACTGATAAAATAAATGCAAAATTGTCTGATTAACGCAAAACTGTTTCATTTCCCGCAGGAAGTACATATGTTGGTAAGCCCCTCACACATCAATAAGGGCGATTTACAATAGTGCGCCTCCAAGAGTTTGCAACGCTTTTGCCAATCACATAGTCTGGATACCAGACCCAATGATTCTGACTACTCTACGAAAAGGGTCAGGTATCACCCAATGTCCACGTGACCAAGACTGGAGGAATTCCTCCAGTTTTCCAGAAATAGCCAACATATTCCAAAGTCGTATCGGCTATATTCGGCATGTTAGAATGGTAACGTCGATGTTCGGTAATTCCCGGCCGTGTTGGTAGGTTAGCTGTTGAATGTGAACTCCCGTATCCTAATGGCAGCTGTTCATCCCACTGATCAGTGGACTTTACACTGAAATCAAAGGTCTCGTCTGAAATCTCCCTAGAATTTAGGGAGAATCAGGACCTGACGACTGGCAAATGCCCACACTGGGCCTACAGGGTGCATCTCTACTAATGAGGTCGAAAACACCTGGGCCCAATTTCATGGCGTTGTTTACCGCAGAAGACCAAACAGCATTACACGAGGTTCCATTTTAGCTTTGGTGCTTCGAGCTTGTCCCATTTTTGCTTTCGGGTGTAGGCCCTAGGAAGTGGATATTAAGCACTGTTGATTACGCCAGAAGCGCCTTTGGGTATGCTGATCCCTTGAGCGACAAGCCAATGGCAAAGAAACGTCGAGACACATCGACTATGTAAACTCAACAGGTGAAGATGCCGTTTTGACAGAGGTCTCCGACAACTGCGACGACCACCCAACCGAACGGGGTGTCTTCCACTACCACAAGCAGCCGTCCTTCTGTGTATTCGACATCGTGCCGGGACAGCCGTCCCCGCTGATCGGTGTGGCGCAGGACAGGTTCCCCATCTACGGCCCCATCGACGAGAACGGCGTGGTGCTGACCTCGGCCGACCTGGACGAGTGCCACGGCCGGTTCGAGGACGGCCAGTACTGATACCACACCACGGCCGACTTCCCGTACATCATGGGATGCTTCAAAGGTGCGTATCCTCTGGAAGACCACGGTGACAACACCGACGGCGAAGATGGTGCATTGAATGATCAGGCTAGTCTAGAATCCACCAGTGTGGCTGTCATTTTGGGCATGAGTCTCCATCGACTGAATTTAAGTTAGGCCTATAAGCCTTTCATACTAAGCACATTTTGTTACTTTTGAAGCTTCAATCTCCTAGCATTTTAGTTCAAATAAATATTAATTGGACAGGTAGCAAATGCGACCGCACCGCGTGCATTTCATAATCGTTCGTGAACTTTTGCCAGGAACACTGCGCCCTCTCTTGGTCCAGATTGGGGCTCATAAAACATCAGAATCTGACAGGAATGCAGACAAATTGATGAATACCGACCAGTTTGGACGTAATACCTCTACAACCTGCCTTTCGAACGTGTGCTCGTATCCATAATATAGCCTTATATCCACAATATAGCCTTATATCCATAATATAGCTTTATGGATATTTTCATATATAGACTACAGACATATCTCACCAATCCTGCTTAGTACTGGTATTTGTAACCATTACTTGCTCCATGTTTTTATTCACGCCTGTGTAATTCTATGTAGTCAATTTGGACAAAATATACTGAACTACCTGTTTACAACATACCAAAGGCAGCATTCTTTGAAAAATAGAAGTGATAGATCCAAGAAAATATGCATATCTTTAATCAATATAAAATGCTGCGATTTCCTATTTTTTCTTTAATACTGAGTTGTCGGAGATGTACAAGTGAATACAAGCTTCAGTACTACAACTTGCTAATTCTAGCCAGGCTACAAGCAACTATGACCAGCGTAAAGAACGACTAACATCGAAGCAAAAAATACAATAAAACTGGGCCTGTACTTATGGCCAAAATAAGCAGACAACAGCTCCAAGTTATCTCAACAGATGACACCACTTACTTCCAAATTTACAAAGTAGGTGGCTCCATAAACAAATTTTATTCTTTTCTTTAGTGTACTAAAAGTCAGCCTCAAAAAGACACGTGTTCCAACTGGTTCGAAAGAACTGTGGATTAGGCATAGTAAGCAATCGGTTAGCGCTTTTTACACGTATGACTTGAGTGACGTTGAAATGACATCAAATTATGCGAGATCTAATATTAAGTATCACAACTTAGCCCATCCAGAGGGGAACACGGTATCAAAAATGCATTGTACACAACGACGAAAGCACATTACGGATGAAAACATCGGCGTTGTGTGCTTGCACGGCAAGGTGTATTGTCTCTGTTGTCGTGTTGTGTGATGAACGTAGTGCCACCTCTCTGGGAGAGCGGTAATAAAGTGCAGTTGACAACTGCATGTATTGGACAATACATAATCCCCCCCAAAATTCTGTCTAACAGAATAAACTTCCCATCACAACCTGTCCTAGGCCATTACCTCAGATTTTCTAAACACCATCTGTCTATCAGTTTGTAAGCATGTTTAAATGCTTAACATGTTTATTGTTTTGCTGGAGATTGACGTTTAAGAATTGGACACCAAATGTTTAGCAGCTAAGCATGTATACAAAGTAATAGCAAGATTTATTTAATTGCTAAACGTAGTTTTTAGAGTGTTCGGTTTCTCTGCGTAGTGCGAAAGAAAAATTAAAATCAAAATTTGGGAAAAAAAAATGAGAAAGCCCATTGCGGAAATCCCATGACTTGGATATACCAAAAAAAAAGAAACTCAGTGCTCGAAAGATCAATCTGAATGGTACGATCCAAAAAATCAATTGAAATCCAACACTTGCCGCCCCGAAACGATGGTTTAAGCAACATAATAAATGCCAACAAAACAAGCCCAAATAATGACCAATCGGATCACGACTTTAAGTACTGAGCTTCCCGCAGTGACGGGCGTGCGGTGTCATTTCTACCAGATTTCGCATTTCTTCTCCGGGTTCATGTAACTTCCGCTCTTGCAGTTGAACGCACTGGCGAAGGCTTCACTGTTCTGGGTTGGACCAATCACTCTGTTGAAATCGGAAAAAAAATCCTTCAGAGGCATTTTGTTCACTGGATTACACAATTTTATCATTTAAACAATGCCCTAATGCGTGAGATATAAACCTGTAGAGGTAGATCATTTGCCACACGTGAAATGTTTATCCGGGATTTAAGCGAAACCCTCCAGTGTTCTCCATTTTAATGCGGGAAAAGATGCTAAACCTCTTTCAGAAATTTGGTAATATCGGAAGTGTTATATCCAAAAGCTCAAACGTCCACTTCGACAATCATCAAACACTAAAAATGTGCCAAAAATGTTTCAAACGTTTCCTTCCATTCATTCCTAAGAAATGATCTCAGAAATGTCCCAACCTCATTGGTAGCTCCTGCCCACCACATTCAGATCATGAAGGGAAGTGTCATGTGTTATAATGTTCTTTAAAAGACGTGAGATTTGAAATACCTGTATCGCCCAGGGCTGTGCGGGTTGGTCAAAATCAGACTTGCCACGGCCTGTGGACGGTACAGACTGCACCAAACCTGCCGACAATCAGATCCAAATAATGATTCATTTTGGAATTCATTCGTAAAATGAGTCCTTAATCGTTTACGGCTAAACACCGTAAGTATATCTATTGAAACCAATACAAACCGTTACAGTTACCGATTAACTTCAGTCTTTCGTATTCCCACTGTCGAACAAACTGCCTATTTTCGGTGTCGACTTTTATGCATGCCGATTTAGGAAACGGGGGAAGGTGTCGTCAAACTGCGACTGAACGTTCTCATCTTTTAGCTAGAGTTTCAGTTGTCATTTAGTTCGCCACAATACGGTCGATTCACAGTAGTGCGTGAAATCTGTCGACCCTTTCCAAACGCGTATTGGGTCGGCAGATTTCGCACTCTTGGAGGCGCATATTGTGAATCGCCGGGTTTTCATGAAGCGACATTCGACGGCTTGTTTTCTCAAACTAATCCTCCTTTCTGTGAGGATTAGAATTAACATCTTCCTGCAGAGTGACGCTCCAGTTTGAATAATCCAACCCTTCCTCCTTTCATTGTGTCTGCCGAGAATCGAATTTGTGGAGTCATACCTGTCCGTACGACAAGAAGAACATCTGATCAGCGTTCAAGTCGATTCCGGGCAGTCTCTGTTGACTTTTCACATTGTCACGGTAGGCCTGAAACAGATCGTTGGAAAGGGGAAAGAATTGGAAAAGATCCGATTTATCGAAAATCATACTTGATAATCATATTCGATAAAAACTGAATTCAATTTTTAAAAAGCCATGTGTATGAAAATTAAACAGATTAGCCTATAAGAGCTTACAAAACTATATAGAGCGGTGGACTGAAACTTACAGTGCTCAAGAGAAACTGACCATACCATTTGACAGACCCGGCTAACGTATCCACAAATGTATCCATATCCATTTGGACACTTACCGTGTACCATTAGCGGGCGTTACAAAGAATATTGTCCTGCTCTGTTAGTTGCCTATAGTATTCATACCTTCAGCGACTCCTTCAGTCCGCCGTTGTCGGCGATGTTCTCCCCTTGCGTTTGTATTCCGTTCAGCTGCAGGCGTAAGAAAGTAGGTCCAGGTGAATCGCACTCAATAACCCAGCGTTTCGTAGGATTTTCATCAGATCTTAAAGTTACATTCTCGTGAATTCCACAGTCAATTTGACTTCAAAAATTCCCGTTCCTCCTGCTGATATCCAGTCTTTCAATGTTTCATTTTTTAGCTAGTAAAAACAGAGGACAATCAGCAGAACTATAAATCTTAAGGTTCTAAGAAGAGAACTGCTGTTCTTACCAGAAAAAAAACAGCCGAGGACCGTATATGTGACATTATATTTCACAAATTTAGCAGTGCTTTCATTTACTTCTTTACTTCACCGTGTTAACACCACAATTTGACGTTCGTGTCAGACCAGCACATTTGGAATACTGGTCCTTATCTCTCCTGTACTCACGTGTTGGCCGTTCTCCGGCATAACAAATGCGGAGTACTGGTCAACAATGCACTGCGCTCTCTGCTTGAACTTGTCGATGGACGTCTTGCTCCACCACGCCTTCAGGTTACCGTCCTTGTCAAACTGCCTTCCTGTCTCCCGCAAAAATAACGTGGAAAATTCCCATTTAGTTGCACTTCTTCAGGCCGAATTTATCTTAATGTACACTTGTGAGTTTAATGTGCGCCCCTAAGGGGAGACTTTGAGACGCATGGTGGCAGCAGACACAACGGTCCGATGTGGGCATGCGCGTGCAGTTCTAGGCGTACGCGTTATTAGTTCTGAGCACGCGTACTACCGCGGAAAGGGACCGGTTTGTCTGCCGCCATCATGTGTCTCAAAATCTCCCATTACAATGGCAGGAAGTCTAGAAATTTTTATTAATGATGTGCAATGTGAGCACAAAAGAAACCCCTGACAGTGAATCGACGAAGAAACCATATCAGCTGTGAAAACAAACTTTTCAATGATTTGGCGCCCTTTGCATATTAACTTTTTACCAAGCTTCATTGTTTAAAGCTCCAAAAGAAAGGGCCAGAAAATATAGAGATGCTTTAAAAACATTTAAGAACGAGTGGGACGAATTAAACCTCATGGCCATAAACAAGAGGAAAAATGCAGGAGAGTCTACCTTCGTCGTCGAAACCGTGCGTGATCTCGTGGCCGATGACCACACCTATACCGCCGTAATTGGAATACCTGCATTCACAACACAACTATATTTTAAGTATCAATCAGTTTTTGCGGACTTTATAGTCATCAGATATTCAATGTGAGGCTTTGATCAAGATACCAGACCAACAGGTGCGATGGTATTGCGTTTTACCAAGTACTGCTACGGAGTACTACTACCCACTGAGCTAAAATAAACGGTTTTCCATTACAGACTGTAAAGACGTAACGAGAATTAAATGATTTACATAATTATAATGATATTGATTCATACCAAGGTAAATCCTTATGGTAGAACGGTGGCTGTAAGATACCGGCCGGGAACACTGTCAATAATGGAGATAATGCAACAAATACATTTCAAATTGGAACGGCAAAGGTGTATTATTGAGTAACTAAACACTGCTCATTTTAATAGAAGACCTTTTCTGTTGCCAGTCCGGTTGGTGAGTGACTTTGTCATACACGCGCAAGCACCACTGACTGCCAGCTTCCGTCGGATGAGCATTCGAGTTGCCCGAACTGAATTGATGTCAGACTTACTAACCGGGTGAAGCGTGCTCTGAACACGGGCTGCCTTGCACAAAGGACGCAATGCTGTCCCTGGCACAAACGAATTACTCAGTGAAGATATTCGGTTTAAAGTTGAGAAAAGAACGAATGAATGAAGCCTCAGTTTTAAAATCTTTCCAT